>NW_020185339.1:3187600-3351201 GCF_003031525.2 Neophocaena asiaeorientalis asiaeorientalis | reverse complement strand
GGATCTTCCCGGACCGGGGCACGAACCCGTGTCCCCTGCATCGGCAGGCGGACTCCCAACCACTGCGCCACCAGGGAAGCCCATCCCATAGGTTTTGAATCATCATGTTTTCATTGTAATTTGTCTGTGGTATTTTTTGATTTCCTCTTTGATTTCTTCAGTGATCTCTTGGTTATTTAGTAACGTATTGTTTAACCTCCTTGTGTTTGTGGTTTTTCCCTGTAATTGATTTCTAATCTCATAGTGTTGTGGTCAGAAAAGATGCTTGATATGATTTCAATTTTCTTAAATTTATTCAGGCTTGATTTGTGACCCAAGGTGTGATCTATCCTGGAGAATGTTCTGTGTGCACTTGAGAAGAAAGTGTAATCTGCTGTTTTTGGATGGAATGTCCTATAAATATCAATTAAATCTATCTGGTCTACTGTGTCATTTAAAGCTTGTGCTTCCTTATTAATGTTCCCTTTGGATGATCTGTCCATTGCTGTAAGTGAGGTGTTAAAGTCTCCCACTATTATTGTGTTACTGTCAATTTCCTCTTTTATAGCTGTTAGCAGTTGCCTTATGCATTGAGGGGCTGCTATGTTGGGTGCATATATTTTCATAATTGCTATATCTTCTTCTTGGATTGCTCCCTTGATCATTATGTAGTGTCCTTCTTTGTCTCTTGTAACACTCTTTATTTTAAAGTCTATTTTATCTGATATGAGTATTGCTACTCCATCTTTCTTTTGATTTCCATTTGCATGGAATATCTTTTTCCATCCCCTCACTTTCAGTCTGTATATGTCCCTAGGTGAAGGGCGTCTCTTGTAGAAGGCATATAGATGGGTCTTGTTTTTGTATCCATTCAGCAAGCCTGTGTCTTTTGGTTGGAGCATTTAATCCATTCACGTTTAAGGTAATTATCGATATGTATGTCCCTATTACCATTTTCTTAATTGTTTTGGGTTTGTTTTTGTAGGTCCTTTTCTTCTCTTGTGTTTCCCACTTAGTAAAGTTCCTTTATCATTTGTTGTAGAGCTGGTTTGGCGGTGCTGAATTCTCTTCACTTTTGCTTGTCTGTAAAGCTTTTGATTTTTCTGTCGAATCTGAATCAGATCCTTGCCAGGTAGAGTAATCTTGGTTGTAGGTTCTTCCCTTTCATCACTTTAAATATATCATGCCACTCCCTTCTTGCTTGTAGAGTTTCTGCTGAGAAATCAGTTGTTAACCTTATGGGAGTTCCCTTGTATGTTATTTGTCGTTTTTCCCTTGTTGCTTTCAATAATTTTTCTTTGTCTTTAATTTTTGTCCATTTGATTACTATGTGTCTCAGCATGTTTCTCCTTGGGTTTATCCTGCCTGGGACTCTCTGCACTTCCTGGACTTGGGTGGCTATTTCCTTTCCCATGTCAGGGAAGTTTTCCACTATAATCTCTTCAAATATTTTCTCAGGTCCTTTCTCTCTCTCTTCTCCTTCTGGGACCCCTACTATGTCAATGTCGTTGCATTTAATGTTGTTCCAGATGTCTTAGGCTGTCTTCATTTCTTTTCATTCTTTTTTCTTTGTTCTGTTCCATGGCAGTGAATTCCAGCATTCTGTTTTCCAGGTCACTTATCCTTTCTTCTGCCTCAGTTATTCTGCTATTGATTCCTTCTAGTGTATTTTTCATTTCATTTATTGTATTGTTTATCTCTGTTTGTTTGTTCTTTAATATTTCTAGGTCTTTGTTAAACATTTCTTGCATCTTCTCAATCTTTGCCTCCATTCTTTTTCTGAGGCCCTGGATCATCTTCACTATCATTATTCTGAATTCTTTTTCTGGAAGGTTTCCTATCTCCACTTCATTTAGTTGTTTTTCTGGGGTTTTATCTTGTTCCTTAATCTGGTACATAGCCCTCTGCCTTTTCATCTTGTCTATCTTTCTGTGAGTGTGGTTTTTGTCCCACAGGCTTTTGTTCCACAGGCTGCAGGATCGTAGTTCTTTCTTCTTGCCTCTGCTGTCTGCCCTCTGGTGGGTGAGGCTATGTCCATCAGGTTTATATGGTTCAGATTTGGAGTGCATTTAGCAATCCTTTTTCTTTTAACTGGAGAATTATATAATCATTACTTATAATTACCGTTTAGGATTCTTCTTCATTAGTCCAAAGGGAGTGTGGAGAACTAGGAAATGGGGTACTCCTTCCATTCAGAGCAACAAGTGTTAGACAAGAACATCCTGCATATCTAGGACTGCAACAGGTGCAGATGCCTCGTTTGGAGTTAATCATCAAATGTTTTTACAGTTTTTCACTGACATTTCTCTCTCCAGTACCTACTCCTCCATCCATGCTATCACATGAACTGAGCATTTTTTAAATCAACTTTTCCTAGATACTAGTAACAGTAAAGGTAGTTATCATTGACTGAGCCCTTACACTATGCCAGGCACTCTGCCAAGCAATTTATATTAATTATCTCATTAATAAACTCTGTAACACAATACTAAAATCTCACTAAACAAAACTAAACACTCTTACCATACAATTCTGCAATCTCACTCCATGGTATTTCATTCCAAAATAATGTCACTCCAAAGAAAGCTGAGAACTACGTCTGCACAAAAAACCTGCACGTGACGTTTATAGCAGTTTCACTCATAACTGCTAAAACTTGGAAGCAATTGAGATGCCCTCCAGTAGGTGAAGGGATAAATAAACTGCAGCACATGCAGACAATGGAATATTATCTAGCGCTAAAAAGAAACAAACTAACAAGCCAGGAAAAAACATGGAGAGACCTTAAATGCATATTAGTAAGTGAAAAAAGCCAATCTGAAACTGTATGATTTTAACCATATGGCATTCTTGAAAAAAAAAATTATGGGGACAGTAAAAAGTTGAAAGGTTGCCACAGGTGTTGGGGGTGTGGAGGGATGAATAGAGCACAGAAGATTTTCAGGGCTGTGAAAATGCTCTATATGATATTTGATGACAGATACATGTAATTAAACATTTGTCCAAACGTATAAACATACAACACCCAAAGTGAACCATAATGTAAACTATGGACTTTGGGTGATAATGATGTGTCAATATAGGTTCATCAATTGTAGCAGATGTACCACCCTGACGGGGGATGCAGATAATGCTGGAGACCATTCATCCGTAGGGCCAGAGGGTACATGGGAAATCTCTGCACCTTCCCTTCAATTTTGCTATGAACCTAAAACTGCTCTATGAATATAAAATCTTTTTTAAAAAATCACTGAGGCCTAGAGAAGTTAATAAAATTTCAAAAGTTAGACACTTTGTCAATGGTATAGCTGGGTTTTGAATCCAGATAATCTGTTTCATAGTGGATGACTGAAATAGATTGTTGTTTTTTTTTCCTCTCCTGATTACAGTCTTTCCCCTTCTAATTTGTCCTTCCTCAGTCTTTAAAAAATTATATTTTCCTGAAGCTCACAAAACTTTTCAGAGCTTCCTACTTTTAAGCACATCAAATTTAAACAGATTTTAACTTTTAAAATCCAAACCATCTAAAACACGGCCCTTTCACAATGAATTAGCTTTATTTCTCATTGAAAAATAGCAACTACCATTTTGAGCAGAAGCCACTTTGCTCTGCCCTGAACTTAGTATTTTATATGAATTACTTCATCTCTTTCCTACTTTTCAGATGAGAATACTGAAGCTTAGCATGGATGAATAACTTGCTCATGGTCACACAGCTAAAAATAATCCTCCTTGATTCCAAAACTCTTTTATTTCTGCAACACTGCTTTCTTCTCACTGAAAATGGAAAATCATCAAATTTTTCAACAGTAGCAATTAATACAAACATATCATCTCTCTAACTATCCATACATACATACAACATTTATTGTGCATCTACACATACCAGACCCTATGTTAAGTGCTGTAGATATGGAGATAACTTAGGCATAGTTGTTGCACTTGACCTCATAGATCTTTCAGAATTCACATTTGAGGCATATCAGGAATTTTCATCACTAATAAGCACTCAAAACCCAGCACCAAAGTGCCACACAGGAAGAAATATTAGTTTATGTGCTTACAGGCACTGTTGACTTACAGGTAACTCTTCCTCTCTAATACCTTCTTCTTAGTATGTCTATTGCATCTGACACAGATTACTTCTTCCTGTTTCTATCTCCACCTTTCCATTTTCTCATCTCTCTTATTTTCTATTTCCTTCACATACTATTTCCTTTACCAGGAATACTCTTCCCTATCCTATCTGCCTGACTTATTTTTAAAGCACCAGGTTGCCTTGTTAATGATCTATAATACCTTGTTCAAGGTCTATCAATGCACTTACTGCATTTTATCATAATAATTGAATTATGTACTCATCTCCAAATAAACAGCATGATCCTTTAAGACAATTTTGTTACCTTGTTTATTTATTTATTTTTGCGGTACGTGGGCCTCTTCACTGTTGTGGCCTCTCCCGTTGCTGAGCACAGGCTCCGGAGGCACAGGCTCAGCGTCCATGGCTCACAGGCCCAGCCGCTCTGCGGCATGTGGGATCTTCCCAGACCGGGGCACAAACCCGTGTCCCCTGCATCGGCAGGCGGACTCTCAACCACTGCGCCACCAGGGAAGCCCCCTTGTTTATTTTTATAGCCTCAGGACTTAGCAGAGTTTCTGACAAATCGAGGATATTCAATAAATCTTTGTTGTAACAATATGTGAATGGTTCACTTTCCCTAAACTTTAACTTTAATATCAAAAACATTTTTTAAAAGGTATAATTAATTAGAGTTATTTCTTTTTCTGAGTGAGATTGTTAGAATTTGCTCAATATATAACATGCCCGATATTCTTTTTGCTTTGTAGCTGTTGTTTTTGCCAAATCTGAAATTATACCATATTATATTTGCCTATATCTGAAATTATATCGTACTACATTCTACACAGAAGTGGCATTACTGTCTGCTATATTTTATTGCACATATATGAAGTAAAACTATTGTTCCTAAATAATTCATGCATTCAGATTTATCATTTGTTCATGGGACATTATTTTTGTCCCATGAACAAAGTTCATTCTCAAAGTAAAAATGCATGTTTAACTCATATGTTACTTCTCTAATCTAGAGTTTCTCAAACTATATTCCATAGAACAGTATTTCCACAAGCTCCCCAGAAACAAAGCATGGCCAAATGGATTTGGGAAATGATGCAAGGTTCATAATTTGCTCTTGAAAGTATACTATAGACATCAGAATATAAGAGATTCTGACGAAAGCTGGTTTTGTGGCCAAGAATTGGAAACAACCCAGGTTTCCATCTATAGGAAAATGGATGAATCAAATATAGTAAAAACACACGATGTAATATTGTGTAAAAGGCAAAATAAGTTGGCTAGATCTTTATATAACAACATGGAAAGAATTCAAAAATATGATTTTGCATTAAAAAAGGTGAGAAACAGAACATTATGTGTAACACAGAGTATTGTCAGAAGCTGAAGGCAGTGAAGGATAAATGTTAGAGGAAAATTTCATTCATGCCTCACCATGTCTGAATTCAAAGGAGTCTATAAGAAGAACTGAGTTTGCTTTGAATCACTGAGACAGAATTAGTAGATCAGTTGCCAATCAGAAACCATATTCAACAATTTTCAGACCATTTTGTTCCACAAACACAGCCTGCCAAAATTCTTACTTTCCCAATAACCAAAATGACTTTCCCCACTCTGTATTTTTTTTCTTGGAATTTTAAAGAGTGGTCAGGACACACAGTGCCATAGAAATATCCTCAGACAGAAGGGAGTGCCCTTTTCTTTCTTAGCATGTGTTCATGAACACCACACACACAAACATTCACATGAGCACTCCCTATGTGCTAGGGAGATGACAGTGAAGGAAGCAAGTTAAAGTCCCTACTCTCAAAACGTTTACACACTTTCAGGCATTTACCACTCAATGTACTTTACTCAGAGTGAATCATTTCTAGCTACATTAATCCCCCTCAGTACTAATTCAACTCATGATATAGAGCAGCAGTTCCTTTAAAAAGAGAGCAAATTAAAATAAATTTCTTCCTGTTAGTAGTTTTTAAAAAATTGAAGGTATCATTTTTTTTTTCTTGCCTTCTTGTTTTCCTTCTTTTTAAAAAAAATTTTATCAGATTATATTGATTTATAATGTTGTGTTAGTTTCAGTAGTACAGCAAAGGAAAGCATCATTTCTTACAAACGAACACAAGTCGTCTAATTTCTGTGTCCTCCTAATTCTAAGTTACAAGTCTCATAAATTGCATAAAATTCAAAGTTTCTTTATGGTCAATTTTTAACTCTTAGTGTTACCTCTTTTCTCTCCTACCCACCGCATCCTCTTCTTAAGCTATCGTTTCTTGAGCACTTATTATAGGTTAGGGATATTGTTAGGAATTTTACATGTTATATCATTTATTCATCATGACAGCCTTATTCTCCCCAGATAAGAAAACTTGGATGAAAGAGATTAAGTAACTCTAGCAAGGCCCAGGCTAGTATACAACAATGTCAGTGCTGGCAAGTGAGCTAAGGGTGAACTTGAATAATTCAAGTGCCTGAGCTGCTAGTATTTCAGTTAACAGCCCTTAAGTTAGTGGGTTGTTCTCAGTCAGTTTAGTGGAAAGAAACTTCTCTTGTTTTGGGCCCTCCATGTGTATTCTCAAAGTGAAAGATATACCGGCAAAGTACAGATTGATTCAGTTCTTGTGCCTACTTACACTCTATAGAGACATCCTGGTCAGGCAAACATTGTATAGATTCAGAGATTCCTCAGGCAATCCTTCCTTTTTCCACCCTGTAAATCACCACAACCTACCAGGCTGCCCATCTTCACACAGATATGGAAAATTCTATTCTTATACACGTTCATCTTTAAGTGCATTTTCTGGTATCTAATATTAAACATGGAAGGACGGAAAGAGACTAACTTCCTGGCCTCACTTCAGGATGGTGTGCTTACTTGAGGAGGTTTATTTGAAGAAAAAAGGATATATTTTCTCATTAACCATAAGCTTGAAAGGCCTTGACTTAATAGATGAGTCCTCACCTCATAAAAGCAAGTCAGCAGAAGCTGCATGACAGAAGGGGAATTCAACCTTTTAATTTCAAGACATTGACACCAGGCAGTAGTTTCCAGAGTAATCTATGACAATCCATTCATCATAATTACAATTTTAACACTCTTTATCTTTCAATTAAACTTGCGTTCTGTGGGCCACTTAATTAATGAACTGACAATGGCCTTATTTCTGCAACCATATATCTGAGTAAGCACTGGCTGAAAAACCATGAGTGTAAATCAGTCAGAAAGAGAAGAGAAAAAATAAAGGATGAGCTGGAATTCAGCTTTCCTAAGCACCACCAACACCCTCACCAACCACAAAAAAGCATCTTTTAAGTTTATTCTCCAACCATCTAACATTTGTGCAATTCAAAAATAGCTCTGAGGAAAGCATATGGCAGGAAAGCATGCTAACTTGACCATCTAGCATTTAAATTAGACAAATTAATTACTTCAACATGTTTTTATAATGACTTCCCTAGGCTGTGTCCCCACTCTACTATATTTTGGTGTCTCATCTTTTGAAAATTGAAAATTCTTCCAGCAATTCTATTTGTATTACTTGGTGGAAAGCTTTGGATTTTAAATTTATATTTATTTGGATATAAATAGTCATAAATTTACATGTATAAAGATACCCATCTCCTTCTCCACACCATAGAACATACTTTCTAGAATTAATAACAGAAGTATTACATTGGAGAGATGAAAACAAAGCAGCTAAAAGACTTAATATATTCCCTAACTTTTGTATGTATACATATCTCAGAATATTTGTTGTTATAAATTCACAAGAGTCTCTATAAATTTAGTTTGGAAATCATTTAGGTTGGAAGCAAAAAAGCATTTGTTTCATAGAATCAATACCCTATCCCTCCCTCTCTACATATATTTTTTCCTATTTTCTCATGTTATATAATCAAATGCGGTATTAATGACCTCTGGTCTTATAATTGCCTCCTAAACTTGCATGAGCTCAGGGAAAGCTGTCATCCAAAATTACTGTGTGAAACCGCTGTGCCTCATGGTCAGCGCCGGGCTAGACAGCTCGAAGGTAGAGCTGCCTGCATAATAATACAATTTGACAGGCACAACAGGACTTTTAGAGTTTTCACAGAAATTGTTGAGTAACGCTGCCCAATTTAAAAGGAAAATGAGATTTAAACGTTATGCAAATACTATTTTGTGTCCCCTTGATTTTTTAAGTATCCATATTCCAATAAGACAACTGTTTTTTGTCTTTTTGCTAAAACTGCGTAATAGAAGATTATGTTAATGTAAGAAGATTATGTTAATAATGACCTGAGAGATGCAAGTCTGTTTAAAATCAAACATGCTACAAGAGACACTTCATGGTATAGATGTGGCCATAGGTACTGGGTAACTTTGTTTTCAAAAATCTTCCAATCAAGGTAACTGGCATCATACAAAAAGTATATGCTTGTTGAGTCAAATACAGGTGCTGTCAGGCAGCCTCAGGCTGGCCATCAAGTCGTGTTCCTATCATGCCTCGCTTGCTACACACCCACTGAAATGTGCCCGTTTTATATCTTATCCCTCCTCTGCTTTCCAGACTTTAATTTGTCAGTGTGTGTATAGAGCTGCCCCAGGTATCATGTGCTCTTTAACAACATTTGTTTGACATAATTTGGCTTTGTGGTTGAATTTTGGAGAGCAGGCAATGTTATCATAGATTGTCAGCGAACACATTTAGAGGCACTTAGTTTTTCAGAACCCCAAAATTGATGACTCTGCCAGCACTGCATTATGTCTTCTGTGGGCCCTATGTAATTTTGCCTTTGTGGGCCCCTCTGTTCATAAAAAATATTAAAATCTTTATTTTATGGCTGTGCTGATATAAAGATTAATATAATACAGACTGAATTATATTCATTTATTTTCTTTTAATTTTAAAAGTAATCGAAACTTTTCCAAGGGTTCCTAAAAGTATCATGAGGTCTAAGTGGTGCTTTCATTGTGGCTAATGGGTAAATTGGCCTTATTAAACTCTGCCTACGTGGAAGTCACGTGTGGCTTGGTCCAAACAGTACCGACTTCAGAGTGAAACGCTGCTAGGTTAATATCTAGGCCAATAGCAGTGAACTTTTTAAGCCTCAGTTTTATATCTAGGAAATGTAGGTGGCAGTGCCTTCTTATTGGGTTAGTGTGGGTAAAAATGAAATCATTAGTCCGTATGACCCAGTAATCATGCTCTTTGGTATTTCCCAAATGAACTGAAAACTCATATCCACAAAAATCACTGAACATGGATGTTCACAGCAGTTTCATTCATAATTGCCAAAACTGGGAAACAACCAAAATGTCCTTCAATAGGTAAAAGGATAAATAAACTGTGGTACATCCATACAATGGAATATTATTTAGTGCTAAAAGGAAATGAACTATCGAGCTGTGAAAAGACATAGAGAAACCTGAAATGCGCATTACTAAGTGAAAGAAGCCATCTAAAAAGACTACATACTGTATGATTCCAACTACATGACATTCTGGAAAGGTTAAAACTATGGAGACAGTAATTTTTACTGTCAGTGGTTACCAGGGGTTGAGTTGGAGGGGGTTGGGATGAAAAAACAAAGTACAGAGGATATTTAGGGCAGTGAAAATGCTCTGTTATGATACTATGATGACAGATACATGTCGTTATACATTTTTCCAAACCCATAGAATGTACAATATCAAGAATAAACCCTAATGTAAACTATGGACTTCTAAGTGATAATACGTGAATGTAGGCTCATCATTTGTAGGAACTGTACCATCTGATGGGGGTTACATTGATAACAGGAGAGGCTATCTGTACCATCTGATGGGGGCTATATTGATAACATGGGAGGCTGTGCGTGCATGGGGGGCAGGGGTATATAGTAAATCTGTGTACCCACCAATCAATTTTGTTGTGACTTTAATACTGCTTTAAAAAATAAAGTCTTAGAGTAAAACAAAAAAATGAGACATTAGTAAAAATGTGACTAGCATAGGTCCTGGTTACAATAGATGTCCATAAATTATATATACTCAGTAATTTTTGAGCTACATGTAGTTATTTGACATACAATTTTTTTTTCTTCCAAGACCAAATTTTCCATATTAGGATGGGATATTTCATTAGATGCTTCAGGAAATAAAATTTAAAAATTGTGTAGTTTTTTTTTTTTCTTTATGTTAACTGAAATGTAACTGGAGAGGCACATAACTGACAAATATATCACTTACATAAATCTCATTGCTAATCATCCATCCCCTCTTTTTTGGGAAGATCCTAATATCACTCCTAATGATAAATCAGGGACAGCAGGATTGTTCTCAAGAGTAACAATAAAGAAGAGAGGGTCACTGTGTCATTAGTGGACTAGAATGTTAAAAAATTATCAAAAGTATTGTGATAGAGTAAAATCAGCACATTTTTATAAGAGAAAATGACTTACCTCTTTGTTCCTTTGCACTTAGTAAATTCTTGCTGATCAGTTAATTGGGTTATTATTACCTAAAACACATCAAATAACACTCTATGTTCTCTTATTAAACTAAGCCATAATATTAATGGCTGTAAAGATAGAAACTATGAGGAAATTCTCTGGACATCGTAAAACTTCTTTAAAGTGCCCTAGAACACATGTCTCTGATCTTATCTGCTATTATTCTCTCCTCACTTCTCTGACTGCATCTATAACCATTACCCTGGGGCTTACACAACTCTCAAGATATTGTCTATCATCAGATATGAAATGACAGGATAAAACATATTTGAGGAGCTTTCAGTGAATCCTTGTGCTGGCTGCTATGAGATGCTGTTTGTGAGGAGCCCAGCTGCCTGTAAGAATTCTGGCCAGAATCCAGGTTTTCAGCCTAAAGCCTTTTATAGATTTCCTAACCCAGGTGATTAGGATGAACCATGTTGAATGAAGAGCCCTCCCCCTTGGCCTCTGACTAAGTTTGAGTAGCTTCTGTAACTCCCAGATCCTGCCCTCTGCCTATTATTACTGGAATGAGAAACACAAAATCAATGGCCTAGAACCAAGACTAAAGTTACCCACTTCAAGTGTCCTTTCCCTTTAACCTCCTCCAGTTCCCAGTGTATTTTTAGCCAAAAAAGAAAAAGCCCTTAGGCCTGATCTTATTGTATCAGATGTATGGAAGAAGAGAGAAGAAGGTCACCAGAGGGAAATCCTAACAGACGAACTAAGGCTTTTAATTCTATAACCCAATTAATGATCTTGTCCTTGATCTTGACTCAGCTTTATGGAAAGAAAGGGAAAGAATCTTTTATCTCTACCAATGTCCAAAAGATATCTTTGCTTATTTGGTGCATAAAAAATTTGGAAATTTATTAAAACTCAACATTTTAAGTACATTAGTAAAATCACCTGGCCCAATACGCATTGTAGCTAAAGCATGTCAGGGCTGAGTCACTGCCAACCGAAAACCCTGTTGGCAGGAAAAGCGAATTTTCAACAGCTCTGACAGTGTAAAGCAGGAGGCATGTTTGACAAGATGCCGCATATTAAATTAAAAGGCTTTAGCATCTGGTTAGGTAACACCTGCTGTGGCGAACACTCCCAGGCACACAAAATAGCATTCAAGCTGAATATTTAAATCTCCCAACATAACCCAACAAAGCTCTAACTCTAAATAAAACAGACTAAATCATGTCTCTCTAGCAATCAACAGAGTTATAATTATATAACCAAAAATATTCGGGCTATGGCATTGTTTGCTATCCACCGAGTTAAAATGTGGTAGTGGGTGCTATAGAAAGTTATAAAGTTATAAAGTATATTAAAACGTGTTGCCCTGCCTTGGAGAATTTTACTGTGTGCGGTATTTAGAAGAGGAACAGGGCTCAGAGAGTAACACTTTGTGTCCTATTATGTTGTATTGATATATAATTAAAGCAGAAATTGTCAGTGAGAAGGGGGAGATGATGGTACCAAATAACAGAGAAAAACAAGCCATAGGAAAAGAAGAGCTGGCAGGGCTCCTCTAAGGACTTTGTCTTTGAAAGGGAGTCAAGGCTCAAGGATTAGAGTCATCAGGGATGGGGGAGAGGCAAGTGTATGTGTGTTCTGGAATTGTCAGGACACACTACCATGACATAGTACTGTTAAAAGTTCAGTAACATGTTCTGAGTCTATGGATACCAAGAAATATTCTTAGAATAATTGAATTTTCTGTGTAGTTTCCTGCAGTGAGGAGATTTGTCAGCTCAGTTTGTATACCAGGTTATTTGACAATTCTATTTCTCACTGTAAATTAATAAATTGACATTCTGATAATTCCTTTATTAACTCCACAAAATATTATTGAATGTCCAACATGCAGGAGATCCTGTAATTTTTTTCAGATATTACAACATGTACAATGGTGGAAAAAACATAGTAAACAAAGGTAACTGAAGCAATTACAGTACAATGTGGGAAATGCTATAGTGGAGCTATAACCAGCGTGTTGAGCATGCCCAGGCACAGTTCAGCTAACCCCTGTAGTGGGTATGTGTATGGAGGGAGCATCATATGAAAAATGAGTAAGAGTCAGCCAGACAAAATATCTGTTGAGTAAAAACACTTCCAGATTAGGGAACGGCATAAACAATTTCCTAACGTCCAAAAAACCATGAGTACGTTAAAATTATAACACTCTCAGAAAAAGCTGCAGGGGTAAAATGTAATCTTGGATTAGGCAATGGCTTCTTAGAGACGACACTAAAAGCTCAAGCAACACAAGAAAAAACAGATAAACTGGACACCATCTGCTATGGCCTGAATTGTGTCCACCCAAATTCATGACCCCCAATGTGATGGTATTTGGAGATGGGGTCTTTGAGAGATGATTAAATTTAGATGAGGTCATAGCAGTTGGATTATTGCCCTTTAGAAGAAAACAAAGGGGCAGCAGAGGTTTCTCTCTCTGCCATTTGAGGAGAAGCAAGAAAGCAGCCATGTTTAAGGCAGGAAGAGGACGTGGCCATGCTGGCACCCTGAATTCAGATTTTCAGCCTCCAGAACTGTGAGGAAATAAATGTTTAAGCCACCAAGTCTATGGTATTTTGTTATGGCAGGCTGAGCTCACTAATACACTATCAAAACTAATAAATTGTGCACTTCAAGTGAAATCGTCCAGAAAAGACAACTGATAGAATGAGAGAACATTTTTGAAAATCATGTATCTTATTATAAGTACTTGTTTCTAGAATATATGAATAACTATAACAACTCAAGAATAAAAAAATAACCCAGTTTAGGAGCTTCCCTGGTGGTGCTGTGGTTAAGAATCTGCCTGCCAATGCAAGGGACACAGGTTTAAGCCCTAACCTGGGAAGATCCCACATGCCGCGGAGCAACAAAGCCCATGCACCACAACTACTGAGCCTGAGCTCTAGAGCCCACAAGCCACAACTACTGAGCCCATGTGCCACAACTACTGAAGCCTGCTCGCCTAGAGCCTGTGTTCTGTAACAAGAGAAGCCATGACAATGAGAAGGCTGTGCACCACAAAGAAGAGTAGCCCCCGCTCACCCCAACTAGAGAAAGCCCGAGCACAGCAACAAAGACCCAACAGCCAAAATAAATAAATAAATAAATAAATATACTAAAAAAACAAAACAAAACCCAGTTTAAAAGTGAGCAAAGAATCTGAGTAGACAGTTCTCCAGAGATGTACAAATGGCCAATAAGCAAAAGAAAAGATGTTCAACATCATTAACTATCAGAGAAATGCAAATCAAAACCACGAGATACCACTTCACATGCACTAGGATGGCTATAATCAAAAAGATAAATAATAAATGTTAACAAGGATGTAGAGAAACCACATCCTTGATGTGGAGATGTAAAATGGCACAACTGATGGAGATGTAAAATGGCACAACTGCTTTGAAAAGCAGTCTGGCCATGTCTCCAATGGTAAAATAGAGTTATCATATGATCCAGCAATTCCATTACTAGGAATATACCCAAGAATATGGAAAACATATGTCCACACAGAAATTTGAACATGAATGTTCAGAGCAGCATTATTCATTATAGCTAACAGATGGAAACAACTGAAATGTCCAACAACTGAAGAATGGATGAAAAATGTAGTATCTACATAAAATGGAATATTATGCAGAAATAAAAGAAACAAAGTCCTGATACTTGCTATATCATGGATGAACCTTGAAAATGTTATGCTAAGTTAAAGAAGCTAGTCACAAAGGACAATGTATTGTATAATTCCATTCATATCAAATGTCCAGAATAGACAAATATATAGAAACAGAAAGGAAATTGGTGGTTGCTAGCACTAGGGGAGATGGGGAGATTGGGGGAGGTGATAGCTAAGGAGTGCAGGAGTTCTTTGGGGTTAATAAAATGTTCTCAAATTGATTGTGGTGATGGATGCACAGCTCTGTGAATCTACAGAAAGCCAATGAATTGCATTTTAAGTTGGTAAATTAGATGGCATGTGAATGATGCTTCAACAAAACTGTTTAAAAAAGGCAGTTCAGTATGGATTCAGTGTAGTGTAAGCTATGTTAATTATTTTGGTCTTTGGTGAAGGGCAATGGGAGCCGTGGAAGGGATTTAAGCAGGTGAATGACATTATTAACATTATCTTCCTTCTTATGAATTTAACAACCACTCAGAGACATTGAAAGCAACAAAATTCTGGACTTGCCAAACTAAGGGTAGGATTCTAGGCCTTATTAAATTTATCAAGGCAATAACACCCTGGCATACTCCTTTTAATAACCATTCAGTCTTCTTGTAGACATCCAATTCTTTTAATTTCAACAGCATTCATTTATTGTTGCCATTAGAAATTTTTCCATTCCTTTTTGACAATCTTGATATCCCTTCCCCAGTAACAAAACAAAAGATGTTAAAACAACACTGTACATAAGAAATATGTCATTTTCCCTTTTCTTTCCAGGAAACTTGCCCTAACATCTGAGTATCTTTCTGGTAAATAGAAGCATGAAGAATCTCAGAAGACTCTGCTTTCTTGGGAAGTACCCTTCAAGATAAATTTTTCAAGAAGGAAATATATGGAAAATAACTCACATATATTCTTAACCTCTTCAACTGCTCATAAGAAATCTGCAAAGACTTAGCCAAAGTTAGGAAAAACTCTTGAGTTCCCTCTATCCTACAGATATTTATTCATTTATAGAACAAGTCTTAGCAATACTGAACTGCTACATAAACATACATGTGTATAAAATTACATATAGAGAGTGAAATGTATAATCATGTACATAATACATTGATTTTTACTGTCTTATACTGTCTTTCTACAGCTTCATCAAATAAATCACGTGTTGGCACTCTATCTTCCCTCGCCTGAGACAACGTGAAATAATCACTTATTTCTTGAAGCAGCCTTGTAAAATTCCTCTATCTGAACTTATTTAAGTAGCAACTACTTAGTAACCCAAACTGGCACAGGAGATGAACCCTATTTGCCGTCCTGTTCTGAAATTGTATTTTTTTTCACATCTTCAAAAATTAATGCTTTGCAAATAGTCCAAGTTATAAACTTCTGTAGAAATTTTTTTCAACTGCAGAACCATGTTTTAGATTATTATCTTTTGTTTACATGCATAAATTGCATTAGAATGATTGACTCTTGTCCACATTATGCAGATAAAGCAACACAGGAAAGTCACTTTATTTGACTGAGAGACCATAGCACTCTTTACTTGTTTTTAAGCTAATGTTTCTTGGGAGAATGGACAACAGCTATGAGTCAAAGTATATACTCAGATGTTCTTTTTTTCTCAATTTTATCTTTCGTTGTTGAAATAATTTGTTTAATAATGTACATCAAGAAGAAGAACATATTTTATGAGTAAGAATTTTATACAGGAAGAAGTAAAAGGAGATTATTTTTCAGGGAAGAAAACATTTTCAACACTTTCTTCGTGCTGAGTTTTTACATTTTCTTTAACAGCCCCACACTATTAAATACATACTAGCACCCAGTCTCATTGTGCAATAACTTAATTACTCTTAAATTTATTATTGCCTTTTGCTTGTGTTGTTTAAAAACCCTGTATCTATACTTCACAAGTAAGCAAAAATCAAATTAGCTTTTCTAAATCTCTGCTTTTAATGCATTAAAGAAGGTTCAGTCCTCTTCTAATTAGCCATGAGTTTGCTAATTTTGCTCTGTTGCTTTGAAAAAAAAATCACTCTTAGAATCATTTGAGTGGTGAAGTCAATGGTACACACAAAAGGAGGACCCTGATTGGTTGAAGAATCTTGACAGATGTTGAAATATGAATTGTTTAGAACACAATAATACATAAAACATTAAAATTAATGAGATGTTTAGGTGAGATATCTCTCATTTTAAATTACTCTTTCCACTCTTCCTGTGATTTTTGTTCATCAAGGTTAGTAAATCTTCAGATCCCAGTAAGACAGAAGACTAAAAGCTTTTCATTCTAATCCAATATAAATAACTGCATCTAGATGGTAAATTCTGTGAGGGCCAGAACTAAGACTTTCTTGCCTCTGTTATATTGCCAGCTCCTCACTCTAGGTTTGTCAAAGAGATTACATTTGTTAAATAAAGACAATGTTAAACTGTTCACATTTAGTAATGAAAACTTTAATGCAGATGGATTAGCATTAGAAAAAACATAACTAAAATATTGTTCCTGATAAAGCTATTGAGGTATGAATTTTAAAACATGCCATACCAGGTTCATTCTTTTAGAAGCACTATTCTTTTTTTTTTTTTTTTTTTTTTTTAATTTATTTTTGCATGCATTGGGCCTTTGCTGCCACACGCAGGCTTTCTCTAGTTGTGGCGAGTGGGGGCTACTCTTCGTTGCGGAGCACGGGCTCTAGGTGTGCGAGCTTCAGTAGTTGTGGCACGCGGACTCTAGAACACAGGCTCAGTAGTTGTGGCGCACGGGCTTAGTTGCTCCGTGGCATGTGGGATCTTACCGGACCAGGGCTCAAACCCATGTCCCCTGCATGGGCAGAAGGATTCTTAACCACTGCGCCACCAGGGAAGTCCCTAGAAGCGCTCTTCTTTAAACATTTTAAACTTATATTATGTGTATTATAATCCTGAAATTTGATATCCTTGGAAATAAAATTTGCTACTTATTGTGTCTTCTGATTCTAGCACAAGGCAACTTAGTTCTTCTTGTGATTTAAAATAGAAATTGCAAGCTCATGTTTGGTTATCTTAATGTGTGGGAATTCTGTGAGGTCTGGCTGAAAGAACTTCCTTCAGAAAGAATATATTTTTCCTTCTGTTAGGCACTGTGAAGCAGGGACTAGTAATTTAAAAATTTGAACTCAAATCCTTTTCAAGGGCAGTATGGTGGTAATAACTTTTTTTTTCTAAACCTTAACTCAGGTTCATACTGATAGTCTGACATCTTTTTGCTGACGGCAGAATTCTTCAAGGCAATCCTGTCTCTGGGAGTGTAGTCCTTCAGTGGTTCTGGATCTATACAGGGGTTTTAGTTATTCTCTTTCTTCCTAGATTCAAGGCCCTGTCTCCTCCCCTGCTCCCAGCATACCCCATTGACATTAAACCCCAAGTTTTTAGTTCTTGGGATCAGCAAATGTCACCAGGCTGCTCAAGTCTTCAGAAAACACTGCACTGGTTTTTCAACAGCCTATTTGTTGCATTTTTCCAAGGCTTTTGTACTGTGAAGGTCTTTCAGACTTTCATATTTGCCACATGAGCAGAAAGTGGAAGTTGAACATGATAAAATATTTAGAGATGTTGATTTCCTATACTGAATTAACATGATTCAGGCTATCATGGAATTATCCTTGGAATTTTTTTCTCTGTGAGTTACCTAGTTTGTGAGACACATGATTAAATGTGACATAAAAAATTAATAAGTTCATAAAAGAAAAACACAAGAAATCTAGGTTTATATCATATAAAATATGAACTGTATTTAAAGTAATTCAGTCAACTAAAAAATTCACATTTCATCAGTGAAAGTGCTTTCTGTTAAAGATGTTTGGTCTGAAGAAGAAAAGCAAAACCTCAGGATAGAGAGGAGAAGAGAGGATGAGAGCTACCTTCTAGCTAGCTACCTACCTAGCTAACCTTTGAAAGCCTTTCACTTGGAAGAATTACTTCACAGATGGAATTATTATAAGGAAGTCAGAAAAATGTTTTTATTAAATTATAAATTCACATCACCATTTATTAATTCAACATTTTTTATGTGATTGTCATGTGTCAGGATTGTGCTGGCATCACAAAGTTGGATGAAATAGGTTTCAGCTCTAAAGTTCTGCTTACAGTCTAAGGCGGTGACAGACATGTTCCAGATATACTGTGATATATATTATATTGTGATAAAAATTGAAATTTATTCTAAAAAGTGGAGACAATTTTTCTGCAACTCAACTGTGCATCATGAAAAGTTATATAGAGCATTTATCATTGTTGGTGGGACTGCAAAATGGTGCAGTTACTTTGGAAGTTTGTCACTCCCTCAGAATGTTAAGCATAGAGTTACCAAATAACCTAGAAATTCCAGTCCTAGTTATATACCCAAGAGAAATGAAAACACATCTCTACTCAAAAACTTGTATATGAGTGTTCATAGCAGCATTTTTCATAATAGCCAAAAAGTGGAAACAACCCAAATGCCCATCAGTTGATGAAAGGATCAACAAAGTTTTATCTGTTGGATGGTAGATCCATACAGTGGAATATTATTTAGCAATAAAAAGAAATGAACTATACTGATACATGCTATAACATGGATGAACCTTGAAAATGTGATAAGTGAAAGCAGTCACAAAAACCACATATTGTGTGATTCCAATTATATGGAACGTACATGAAATGCACAGAATAGACAAATCCATAGACCAAGAAAACTAGTGTAGTAGTTTCCAGGAGCTTGGAGGAGAAGGGGAATGGAGAATTAACGCTAATAGGTACAAGTTTTTTTTCTTGGTGGGGATTATAGAAATGTTCTAAAATTAGATAGTGGTAAAGGTTACACAACTCTGTGCATATGCTAAAGATCACTGAGGAGTACACTTCAAAAGAGTGAATTTTATCTTAATAAAGCTATTAGAAAAAACTATAAGGGAAAGAAAGCTACATAGAGTTTTTAAAAATCAAAATGGAAAATGACTTTCATAGAAGACAGCTTTTCCATTTTCGAGATCTAATATTTTCAATTCTATAGGATATAGATTTCAAGTTTAATTAAATACCTTGCTGAACACTTGGGAATTTATAACATTATAAATGTAATAATTTCAAAGTACTTGATAGAATCACCCCCATCCCCTTTTTTTTGGTTTGATGAACGTATAAAGGTAAATTGGTTCTTGTCTTCATGCAGAAACTTGAAAGGTCTTTGGGGTAGGAATCATTTTTAAAAGGCCGTACTGCTTCATCTGTGGCAATATATTCTTAAAGGACACTGAAAAAAATTAAATGCCGGGTGCCTGGGTAAAAGTCATTTCTTTATTAATAACTCCATTGCTTTCTAGTAATTCTTGTTTCATTTTACTGCCTTATATAAGACCAAATAAATAGCCTAAAACCACCAGGGTAAGAGTCAAAAGCTCTTGAGGTACACATAATGCACAAATTCAAAAAATTAGTCCACACTATTTTAAGCCCGGCTCTCTGCTAGACAGTTGAATAAGATGTAGTTTCAACCACATTAATGCTGATTATCTAGCGGGGAAAACAAAACATATAGTTATATACAGTGGGACAGGACCTTATGATAAAAAGTGTGCAAAGTGCTATAGGAACACTCCAGAGGAGTGGGATTAATGGTAAGTGTGGGAGCCAAGGTTGGCTTTAAAAGATATTGTTTTCATATTGTTGAATATATTCAAACATTTAACAGGCTTTGTTTGCTATCATGCTTCCATACTATTTAAATTCATACTTTCTGGGGCTTCCCTGGTGGCACAGTGGTTGAGAGTCCGCCTGCCGATGCAGGGGACACGGGTTCGTGCCCTGGTCCGGGAAGATCCCACATGTCGCGAAGCGGCTGGGTCCGTGAGCCATGGCTGCTGAGCCTGCGTGTCCAGAGCCTGTGCTCCGCAATGGGAGAGGCCACAACAGTGAGAGGCCCGTGTACCGCAAAAAAAAAAAAAAAATCATACTTTCTAATTTATTTATACTTCGGTATCTTTCAATACCAAGTTTTTACTGAAGGAAATTAAACATTCTGAAAGAACATTTCCTCTTTAGGCTTCACATTTCAGTCAGTTCATTGTAGATAATTTCTATTATCATACATTTTCAGGGGTAGAAATTAAATTAGTTTCTAGATACAACACAATTCATATGATCAATAATAATAGCACCAAACAATAATTTTCACTATATTTCAAGCACTGTTCTAGACCGTTACATGTGTTGACTTATTTAATACTCAGGATAATTATTTGATCTTGCTACTATGCACATCTCATTTTGTATGAGGGGAAATGGAAGCACAGAGAATTTAAGTAATTTCCCCAGTGTCTTACATGTCTTAATGCCTTATATGGAAAGGTTAGTACTTGAAGTCGGTTGTCTGGTGTCAATGTTCTGTTTTTAAAGCACTACACAGTACTGCCACTCTCATTCATTATTACATGGACACTGTAACACAATCTTTTCTTTTCTTTTTTTTTTTTTTTTGCGGTATGCGGGCCTCTCACTGTTGTGGCCTCTCCCGTTGCAGAGCACAGGCTCCGGACACGCAGGCTCAGCGGCCATGGCTCACGGGCCCAGCCACTCCACAGCATGTGGGATCTTCCCAGACCGGGGCATGAACCCGTGTCCCCTGCATCGGCAGGTGGACTCTCAACCACTGTGCCACCAGGGAAGCCCCACAATCTCATATATAGTACAAAGCAGAAACTTTAGGATATAAGCTCAGAGAAAGGATAAATAACCGCTGTATTTCTAAAAAATGCTATTATCAATGCATATTCAAGCACAAACTACTTAAGAAATATTCTATTTATTATAAACATATTAATATTTTAACATTGCAGATTCCTAATGATAACTCTATTCAATAAATGTACCCAAATATTTTCAAATTTGGTTGCTTAATCCTTAAATCTGCTAGTGATTATATCTTAAAACTAATAAGTATGCCATGTTTAATTCATGTAACTCTTTCTAGTAACAACAGGAAATGAACTATACATCTTCAGTTTAGAAGAGTTATATATTCACTCTTGGCTAATACTAACCATTATAACAATAATAAATAACATTTTTAGTCTGTCTAAATGTATTGTTTTTACATAACTGTCAAGTCCAATTTGTTGATGAGAAAGTGCAAGTGAAATTAAAGAGAAATATGTCATCTTTTAGCTAAATATTAATGTTTAAGTAAACCTGAAAACATATGCCAGTCAACTCCATGTTCTTATAGTCAAATGATGAATCATGTAAAACCCTGGGACTAGATTTCTTTATAAAAATTGTATATATTGATTCCTTTATTCAATGGATATTCATATTTTGTAAAACTTAATGTGATTTCTGACCTTAGGGAGCTTCCCTTAGGGATGAAAAACATGTGAACATGCACAGCACCGTGTGTTAAGCTTGAAGCATCTGTAACATCCAATGGCCATGACTGCGCTGATCTAGAATGTCTGTTGGGGGTGAGTCTGTCATTAGTTTATTCACATGAGAAAGAAAGGTGACTTCTGGGAAGGTAAATTAGGTAAGTGGTTTAAGTGTCCAGCTCTGGACACAACTGCTTTTGTTAGAATCCCAGCTCCATTCCTTTAGCAGCTGTGTATCCTTGGGAAATTTACTTTACCTTTTTGTGTCTCATATGATTCATCTGTAAAATAGGGATGAATCACAGAACTAATCACACAGCCTCATTAGGTTGCTGTGAGACTTTACTAAATTATTCATGTAAAGTGCTTAGCAAGTATAAGTACTTGCTGATTAACATTATTAATTTTAAAAATTATTATTGGAACACACAGCTCATATCTTTAAGGACAGGAAGCTCATGTCACAGGTGATTCTAGGAGTAAGCCATTTATCCCCAAGCCCCACCTATCTATAAGGACTGGCACTGTCACATTAGTTATCAGCTTCCATGGATGATATTTCATATCCAGGCTCTCAAGTTCCCCCTCAGAATTCTATGATAGTCAATTCCAGTTATTTCTATTATGGAGAGAAAAAAGTGTCATTTGGGCCTAATATCATAATAATGACAGTTGTTTGATGGCCAGCCTGATGTTTAAAGGATCTGGACAGAACTGGACAGAAAAAGCAATTAATATAAATGACCATAGAAGACAAAAGGTAAAAAATATATCAGACTCACAAATAATTTGGAATGTGTGTGAGGGTAATGAGTCCCATAAGCTGAGTTTTTGATTAGCATTTGCATTTTGTTTAAATTTTTATTCATTTTCACATTTAAATTAGCGATTTAAAATACATGTTACATTGTAAAATACTTTGTGAATACATTAATCATTGCTGAGAATCCCAGCACTTGTCCAAAGAAGAGTTCTGTTATGTAACAATACTACACAAAATAAATTTGAAATTTCATTGTCTTTTCCTATCATTTTATTATTCCAGGTTTTTAAAAATATTTGCATTTCGAGAATAGGATCAGACAAATGTGAAACATTTGTCACATACAGAGGGTATGGCCATATTGAACCAGAATCTACTCCAATTTTTATCCGCAAATGAGTAAAATGCACTACTTTGTCATCTGTTTCCTCCCACCAGCACTACTAACGATTGTCATCACCTGCCATTTTGACATTTCAGGATTTTTTAAAATTAAGGTAGAGTTAACATATAACATTATACTAGTTTCAGGTGTATAACATAATGATTCGATATTTGTATATATTGTGAAATAATCACCATTAGAAATCTAGTCTAGTCTACCATCTTAGCAACTTTCAAATATGCAATACAGTATTGTTAACTATTGTCACCATGCTGTACATTACATCCCCATGACTTATTTCTTTTATAACTGGAAGTTTGTACCTTTTCACCCCCTTCAACCATTTTGCCTATCTCTCAACCACCAATCTGTTCTCTGTATCTATAAGCTCTTTTTTTTTTAAGAGTCCATCTGTAAGTGAGATCATACAGTATTTGTCTTTCTCTATCTGATTTATTTCACTTAGCATTGTGAAAGTCACTTGCAAGTTCCATTATGACAAATGGCAAGATTTCCTTCTTTCTTATGGCTGAGTAATAGCCCATTGTATATATATATATATATACCACATTTTCTTTGTCTAGTCATCCATCAGTGGACACTTAGGTTGTTTCCATATCTTGACTATTGTAAATAATGCCACAGTGAACACAGGGGTGTACATGACTTTTTGCAGGATTGGTTCTTAAAGATCACATGCTATCCCTCCCTGTTCCATCATAACTGGGAGCAGTTACCACCAACACACACACGTACAAACACACAAATTAAAAGAGACAGAGACAAATTAACACAAAGATTTCTCCTTGTGTTTCTGTCACAATTTCCAACTGATTATCATGTTTTGTCATTCTGCTTTTTTGATATCTCCTGTATCTATCCATCATCTCTTTTTCCAATACCATTGTTTTTTATTTTTAAAATTTTTAATTGAAGTATGGCTGATTTACAATATTATATTGGTTTCAGGTATATTTTTATTGATTATAATTCATTTAAAGTTATTACAAAATAATGCCTACATTTCCCTGTGCTGTACAATATATCCTTGTTGGCTATTTATTTTATACATAGTAGTACCCCTATCTCATGCCTTACCACTCCCCACTAGTAACCACTAGTTTTTTCTCTATAACTGTGACTCTGTTTCTTTATTACTATACTCACTCGTTTGTTGTATTTTTTAGATTCCACATGTAAGTGATCCCATAGAGTATTTGTCTCTGTCTGACTTATTTCACTAAGTGTAATACTCTCTAGGTCCATCCATGTTGTTGCAAATGACAAATTTCATTCTTTTGAAAAAGAATTTCATTCTTTTTTATGGCTGAGTAACATTTCATTGTATATATATACAATGTGTATATATATATATATATATATATATATATATATATACACACACACACATACACACCACATTTTCTTTACCCATTCATCCATCAATGGACACTTATACGTTGTTTCCATAACTTGGCAATTGTAAACAATGCTGCTATGAATATTGGGGTGCACATATCTTTTCGAATTTCTGTTTTCGTTTTCTTCAGATTTACACCCAGCAGTGGATTTGCTGGATCATATGGTAATTCTATTTTTAGTTTTCTTGAGGACCTCCATACTGTTTTCCATAGTAGCTACACTAATTTACAAACCCACCAACAGTGCACAACAGTTCCCTTTTCTCCACCTCCTCACCAACTTCTGTTACTTGTAGACTTTTTTTTTTTTTTTTGTAGACTTTTTAATAACAGCCATTTTGAAAGGTGTGAGGTGGCATCTCCTTGTGGTTTTTGCATTGCTCTGATGATTAGCAATGCTGAACTTTTTTTTTTTCATATGCCTGTTGGCAATTTGTATATCTTCTTTGGTCTATTTAGGTCTTCTGTCCATTTTTAATTGGGTTCTTTGTTTTTTAATATTGAGTTGTTTGAGTTGTTTATAAATTTTGGATATTAACCCCTTATTGGTCGTATCATTTGCAAATACTTTCTTGCATTCAGTAGGTTATCTTTTTGTTTTGTCCATAGTTTCCTTTGCTGTACAAAAGCTTTCACATTTAACATGTCCCATTTGTTTGTTTTTGCTTTTCTTTCTTTTGCCTTAGAAGACAGATGCAAAACGAAATTGCTATGATTTATGTCACAGAGTGTTCTGCCTATGTTTTCCTCTAGGAGTTTTATGGTTTATATTTAGGTCTTTAATCCATTTTGAGTTTATTATTGTTTATGGTGTGAGGGAATGTTCTAATATCATTGTTTTACATGAAGCTGTCTTTTTTTTGGGGGGGGGGGGGGGCATGCCATGGAGCTTGTGGGATCTTAGTTCCCCGATCAGGAATTGAACTCAGGCCCACGGCAGTGAAACAGCCAAGTCCTAACCACCGGACCACCAGGGAACTCCTCAGCATCACTTAACTGAAGAGACTGTCTTTCCTCAGGATTGCATATCCTTGCCTCCTTTGTTGTAGGTCAATCAACCATAAGTACATGGGTTTATTTATGCATAATTTCCTCTTGATATACTACCCATCTTTCAAGATCCATTTTGTATTCTACCACTATAGAGAAGGTTAGTCAAATATTGCCCCAGTTAGAAATAAATGGTCCTTATATTTCTCTCTCATCCATCTATCTATCTATTATCTTATATCATTTGTTCTTACTATTATAGTCTTTATTTTGAATATATGTCCAGTTTCCCCATTACAAGATCTTCCCCATTATAAGACATAACATTTGTCTTGGTATTATGAATAACCATCTTAGCAGTGTTGAGCATACGGTAGATGCTTAATAAATTCATATTGAATTAAACAAATTAATTGGTTTGGAAATACACAACTCAAACATATAATGTCTGTTGATTCACAGATAGGTCTACCCAGGGAATTTTAGGAGCTATGTGGTCACCTTTCAAAAAATTCTGATTTTTGTTTGTTTATTTTGCTTTGTAGGATATTTCTAGAAAGGCAGCCCACTGAAAATTGCAAAGGCAAACATTAGAAACTCAGCATAAACATAAACACCTACCTTGATGGAAGCTCATAATTGTCAGAGAGAAATGCATCTGGGCTATCAGCATCAATCTTTTCCATGGTTCTCTCTATCACAATTTTGCCACCACTAATGTTCCTAAGTAAGCAACATACTATTTATTCTAAATTGGAAGTTTATGTTTAAGAAAATGCAAAAGTAAGAGCACTAAATGCAATTAGAGATTTGCTGAAGTTTGTATATTTAGATCCTATAACGAAATCTGGGTGCCAGATTCACATTCATCAGATGTAAGTAATTTTTCTTAAGTAGCTCTGTGCAATGGAAAAAGCAACAAAAACTTCTTCAGACTTCTTAGACTTCCAGACCCTCAGACTGTCTATCACAGAACCCCCCTCTGCGTTTCCAATGTGCATTTTCCTTCAGTCTCACCAGTTTTTTCCTGCTTTGTTCTCATTTTATGCTGCTGCTTTGGGCACTTAGGCATTTACTTATACATGTTCCATTGATTTCACTCATGTTTAACACCCTCAATTCATTCCACTTTCTTCGATGCATAACTCCTCTATTAAGAATCTTTCAATGAAAGCAAATGGCAGCCTAACTTGCCAACTGTAAGCGGTTATCTGACTTCATTTCTTCAAGGCCTCTGACAATTTCTGGCTTCATCTCCTGCCATTTCCCACTTGAGCATAATGCTACTTTTACCCATTCCTCTATTACATCAGTCTCTTGCCTTAAGATGGACTTCTCATTTGCTTTTCTTTAGGCCTGGAAGGCTCTCCTCTCTTCAATGCCATCTTCTGAGAGAGGGCTTCTCTTTTCACCTACTCTAAGTTAGGTTTCTGCAACCCTTTCTTACCAGTTACTATCTCTCTCTCTATTCTTTCATGCTTTTGGAAAATTACCTTCTGATATTCTCGCTCAATTCAGCATTAATATTTTTTTGCTTTATCCCTACTCTACTAAAACCCAATTTGGGTTCTCTACCTTCAATCTTTTATGTTTAATTCATCTTACAGCTAGAATGCACTGAAACCAACACCTTGTTTGGCCATTTCATTCCCCCATTCTCCAATCAAAATATGCCAACCCAGTATTTGATAAATACCCCATGCCTAGAGGATAAAAGTCCTTAGCAGTTTGTTCAAGGTCACCCTGTACAGCCTCTACCTACAGCCCTAAACCATAACTCCTACTACTCCTTTAAAAGGAATGCTCTGCCTCAGGGAATAAAAAATCATGTTTACATACATTCCTGCCTGTTCAGTTCAGTTTCACATCATTTCTCTTGCCTATTTCATTCTCTCATTCACCCTTCTACATTTCTAAATCTTTGTTCTTTATTTCGGGCCTAGGTCAAGTTCTAGCACTTCAGTGAACACTTCTCCAGCTGCTACAGAATTGAATGACCATTCCCTTTTTTTTCATACTTACTCAGATCTAAGCAGAAAAAGTTTTATGTTAAATGCTTCAGAATTTAATGACCATTCCCTTTTTCTTCTTACTTACTCAGATCTAAGCAGGAAGAGTTTTATGTTCCTGACTATGAAGACAATTTAAACTAGTCTTACAAATTGTTGTATGAAAGAAGCATCTTATAAGTACTATACGGCTTATGTTTGATATAATAAAGTTGCAAAATGAAAAGCCAGAAAATCTCTCAATTATCATTGTTTTCAAAAACTCATTACACTCAGAAACACTGAAAGACTTTCTGGTTGAGGATCCAGCACTCTGTCAGAAAATGGAAACATAGTAGGAGACCATATTCAGTCAAAACAGACAAAAATCCTTGCCATTAGGGAGCTTACATCCTTGAAGGGCTGGTGGTGAGGGCTGAGAAGACAGAAAATAAAGAAGACAAATAGGCAAATATAAAGAATAGTAGATGGTGGTGAGTGCTAAGGAGTAAACCAAAACAGGGAGGGATGGGGTTGCAATGTAGATAGGGAGGGCAGAAAGCACTCAGGGAGAGTGTGACATTTGAGCGAAGGCAGGAGATGATGAAGGAATAAGACGTGAATATCTAAGGGGTGGGTGCAGTGCTTCTGGTATGATGGAAGGGCAAGTATAAAGGACGGAGTATTCTGAGCAGAGTGAACAAGGAAGAGAAGGAGACCAAGTCCCAGTAGTAACTTGGGCCTCAGGCATGTAGGACTTTATAGGCCATTGTGAGGACTTGGCTTTGGGGAAGCAAGTGGAAGATTTTGAGCAGGGAAGTGGCATGATGGGATTTCTGTGTTAATGTAATTCTTTGGGTAGCTGCTGGAGAGACAGATTGAAGTGTGGCAAGAAAGGAAGCAGAGAGATCAATGAGAGGGCTCTTACAAGAATCCAGAGAGAGGCAGTGGTGACTTGGACCAGACTGAAGCAGCCAGTTTCAGTAGCCAGTGTATATATGAACATACTTTAAATATGTTGTAAAATTATATGAGGGTGTGACATAAAGAGGAAAGTCAAGGATGATGGCTGATGATTTGGAGACTTTTGGCCAAAGCATCTGGAAAACAGAATAGAGATCTGGAGAATTATGAGAAGGGCAGGTTTGGAGCAAGGGGCAGGGAGTTAGGAACTAAGTTTTCGATGTGTTAAATTGAGATGTCATTTAGAAAATGAAGATGTATTATTTTGAGGTCTGGAGTTTACCGGAGGAATCCACCTTGAAGACGCTAATGTGGGAGTCATTACTTATAAAATGTACTCAAATCTATAATTCAGCCAAGATTACCAAAGGTATGCGATAAAATGCATAAAAAGTGAAGAGGTTCACAGACTGAGTCTGGTGTGCTTTTCAGTGTTTGGATGTTGGGGAGATGAGGAGGGAGCCAATAAAAGAAACTAGGAGAGAGTGGTCTGAGAGGGAGGGGAAAAAAAACATAGAAATGTTATTACTACAAGGCTGGAAGACGTTGAAAGCAGAGAGTAATCAACTGCCAAATACCCCTGGAGACTAGAAACTAATCACTGGATTTGGCAACACAGAGATCACTGATGTCCTTGATATTATCAGTTTCACTGGAGAGCTGGGGGCAAGAGCCTGAGAGAATTAGAAGAAACTGGAGACAACGAGCATTCACAATTTTCTGAGTCATTTTGCTGTAAAGGAAATGAGAGAAACTGGGGTGGGGAGTGTAATGAAAGCCACAAGTGGAGTCAAGAGAACTTGTAAAAATGTTATTATTAATATTGGAAAATAACAGAGTTTTGAACATTGATGGAAAAGAAAAGCATAGAGAGAGAGGAAGATTATAGAAACCATCTGAGTAAGCAAGAGGGAGCTGAGGAAGGGATTGGTCTTTGCCAGGAACAGGGCAGGTTTTTCCACAGTAACAACAGGGAAGAAAGACCATAGCGGCATGAGATGCAAGGGGGTGGGGAGATGTGGTGATGGGAATTTCTGTTTTCTCTGAGTAAGAGGCAGTCAGCGACTGAGAATGAGGATGGGAAAGGTGGTGTTGCAAATGTGAGAGAAAGTGAAGGTGTGAAAGTATTGTTTAGGACACAAGTCTTCAAATGTATTTGTTCAATTACCCCCTAAAAGAAATTTAGAGAACACACCTCCTCACACATCTTTAGTGACATATAAAATTTGCTACTCTATGTTAAATTGGGAGCAAAGTATGCAGTTTTTGATATATTGTAAATTTTGGCCTATTAAAAATTTCTGCAATAAATATATTTAAATAAATTGAATCAAAAATGTGCAATATCATAAGGCTCCAATTTTTTTTTTTTTTTAAATTTATTTATTCATTTATTTATTTTTGGCTGTGTTGGGTCTTCGTTTCTGTGCGAGGGCTTTCTCTAGTTGTGGCAAGCGGGGGCCACTCCTCATCGCGGTGCGCGGGCCTCTCACTGTCGCGGCCTCTCTTGCTGCGGAGCACAGGCTCCAGACGCGCAGAGCTCAGTATTTGTAGCTCACGGGCCCGGCTGCTCCGTGGCACGTGGGATCTTCCCAGACCAGGGCTTGAACCCGTGTCCCCTGCATTGGCAGGCAGACTCTCAACCACTGCGCCACCAGGGAAGCCCAAGGCTCCAATTTTTAAACCTTCCTTCTAGCTTGAGTTCTCATGAACTGCTGTTAGTCAAAATTATTAGTCAAATTATTTTTAGTCAAAATTATTGACTAATTATTATCAAATTCCTATTCAAAGAAAAGCAACATACATATAATAAAATGTTTAATTATAAAATACAGGAAGTAAATTTTATTTGCAATGCGTAGCATAATAAAAAAGGGAGGAAATATTGTAACTTGATTAAGGAAAACTTCACAGATGCCAATGCATGTTTTGTCTTATTGTTTTGTGTCTCAGAAGTTTTTCTAATTTAGAGCAATGTACCATGAAAAATTTGGGATGGATGAAAGTGAGGTATTGCCTCTCTCCCCTTCCCCCTCCCTTCTACCCTCTCTCCCTTCTTCCTTCCTTCCTTCTTTCCTTTCTTTCTCCTTTCATATTTCTTTCTTTTATAGAGAGGGAGATAGGTATTTGAGAAACGGGATGTGAGAAAGAAGAATCAGCTTGATTCTTCAATAGGCAAATCAGTTTGAGGAAAGGGAGCTCATGGAAGATCCAATCATGGATCAATGTGTGATCCTTGATTAAATTCTGGACTGAATTAAAAAGCTACAAAGAATAAGAATATTTGGGGGAGAACTGGAGAAGACTGAATATAGATTATTTCTTCAATAGCATTGTATCATGTGAAATTTCCTTGGTGTGATAATAGTACAGCAGTTATAACGGGAGAAAGACATGCTAAGCCTTTAGGGGTGAGGCACCATGTTATTTGCCACTTACTTTATAATGTCTCAGAAAAAAGTCAGAGAAAGAAACAGGTGAAACAAATGTGCAAAGTAATCAAATCTAGCGGGTGAAGGGAAAAAAACTGGTAACAATAAACTTTGACTCTACACACTGTGTCAGCTTTAATACACATGATCAGAGTTCAATGTTTCTAGCACCGAACCCTGTGGGATAATTCAACAGCCAGAAATGAAACAGAAGGGATATGCTGAGTATATGTGTATCATGGGATGTTGATGATGTTATGTTTATATGAGTAAGACTAGAAAGACGGTTTAGTACGATAGAAAAGGAGACAGATTTGAGGCATAAAAATAAACCTGAGAAGGTGGTATATTATGCAACATACCACAGCTTGCTCTTCTTCTTGACTATGACATGCCTCAGAGCAAACAGAGCTTACTTAATAGACTTTAAAATGGCTTTAGCCCTACTGGAGCATCATTTCCCTGGAGAGTGGGGTTACAGACTGTTCTTAAAAATTCAACAATCAGTAATGAAAATCTGCCATAATGAATAGTCCCAAATCATAAAGGTCAAAATATATGTTCTAACCCATGCTTAGTTCCTCATGCATATGAGTTGTCTGGCAGCAGTCCCACTTCCCTAGAGACAACCAAATGCTTTATTCACCAATGACAGTTGTGACTACAGAAATAATCCTCTTAGAGATTGTTCTTTGTGATTAATAAAAATGAAAACAGAAGCCCTTGCACCCAGGCTACATTTTCAGGTCATTCCATGATTATTTTTGGCTCAACAATATTGAAAATTAAGTATCAAAAAAAATGAGATGCCTTTGAATTCCTAGATGAGACTGGTGACAATATCTTTTCTTACCAAGATTATTTGTAAATTAATCTTCTTTATATTAATTTTCTTTTTAAGAACACAGGTTTCCCTATATGTTTTTGGCATAAGGAAACATAATAGGGAGATCCCATTTAAATCTGAGTACCTATGAGGTGAATATTATTTTTCCCTATTTTACAGATGAGGAGAGTGGAGTTCAGTGGGATTAAAAAAATTCTTCAAAGACAGCCAGGTAGTAAGGGGTAAAGACCAAAGGTCCCTCCCTTTCTCACCTGGAGGTATAAATCATGCACACTCTCTGAGTCCAAGGTTAAAAGGCATACATTTTCATGATATCACCAATCAAATCCAATCCTGATCCCATTCTTCTGGAGGGTGGGTACTCCAATCATTACCCTGAGATATTTGGTAATGGCTATTTCTGTGGCTCTGATCCCTTTTAAAAGGCAGAGATGATGTAAACAGTGATATCCATAGCACACAAGGGTTTCACAAAGTTCGTATTCGATTATATATAGACTGGACCCTATTAGAGGTCTGAGAAGGATTTTGTTTATCTCCCTTAAAGAGTTTAGTGCCTCCCCTTTCATATGGCTAGTCCTACTCTAATATAAATGAGTATTAGAAATCCTGGAATCCTAAAGTACAAACAAAAATGATTTCCCTGTTTCTGATGGCTCCCTGTGTCACACTCAACAATAACTAAGAATTCCTTGTAGGAATGTGGCAAAATGAGAAACTAAACACAAAGATTCTGACCTTTACACTTGGCTTTAACATTATTTATCTGTAAAGATCCTGAATTTACAGAACAAATTTCTGCATGCCCAAGGTCTTAGGACTCTCTATTAAAAATGAGAAGTCCGGCTGATCACATAACTCTCATGGCAGCATGGGCTGCCCAGCACTTCCTGGAAACTTTTCATCTCTTGTGAGATCCCGTGTCTGGGTCTCTGATTATTCCTCATGCCTAAGTGCCTACTTGATAATCCCTCCAGAACACTACGCTTCCAATACTCTGCATTGCTATTTCTAGCCCTTACCAGGAAACCTTAAACCTAAGGACATGATCCTCCTGCACTGTCTTACTTCAGCCAACACAACACTGACCAGTTCCTCAGAGAAGGGAGCCATCTGTGGTTGTCATTAGAGATGCTCACAAATGTTCCAGGTCTTCTTTTCTTTTGGGCACATGGCAACACGCACTTCCCTCCCCTCTACAAAGTTAGCTGTGGTCATCTTCAAATCCTAATTCTTCCCTTTGCTGGTTAAGTGACCTGGACAAGATAGTTAAAATCCCTGAACCTTAGTTTCATGAGGAACACATACTTAATTCAGAGGGTTGTTGTAAGGGTTAAGTGAGTGTGTAAAGCACCTAGAATGGATATTGCAGGATTTCCCCTTTCTCATTACTGTAAACAGAATCAACCTTTACCTTCTTTCCACTCTACTCTCAGGGCATGTAACTTACAGGCAGCTTTAGGAAATACACATTCACATAGTTTAACAGTTGATTTTTACAAGTTGCTCTTTCTCATCATAGTGGAAAAGGGTTGGCAAAGATTATTTCTTATAAAGTTTTGCAGTTCCAGCACAGTTCCAGGATATAGCATACACACAATAAATGCATATTAATTAAATGACTGACAATGAATGAATGACGACCTCCACCTGGAAACTCAAATGCATTCTTCAAAATCCGGCTTATTGGCTCCCTCTTTAAATCTTTTTTGATTCCTCCAGATACCTTTAGTACTTTCTTCCTTGCGATCACATTGAACCATCTATCTATCTATATACTATCCAATCTATTTTATAACACATAACATTATGAAATGTAGAGTTTGATAGCGTAACTTGTGAACTCTTAAACTCAGACAAAAAGCAGCAACAGAGCAACTAGCATCATTAAATGAGTCATTATTATATGCTTGACTCTCTGCGAAGTACTTTATACAATCATTTAATTTAATTTTCCATCAGACCTATAATATAAAGCAGATATGCAATCACCATTCACATTTGAGGAAACTGAGGTTTAGCAAGATTAAATTACTTACTCAATGTCATAAAGCTACCAAGTATCAGGGTTGGAATTCTAGTCTCTTTGGCTCAAAGCCTGACCTCATAACCACTGCAGTATATGCCCTCTCTATCCTATTCATCCCTGTGACATCCACCTCTGCCCAGTCCCTGCTTGTAGTAAGGTGCTTGGAATACAATGAGCATTCCATAAACTTCATGGCATTAATTAATTTCCATAAGCTTTTATTTATTTTGAGTTCATTTATACATTTTACCCCAAATTTTAGCCATTTCAGACTGGAAAGCTTCCAGATCAAAGAGCACACTCCACATACAACACTACTTTTGGCAAATAGATTCCAACATCTTGTCAAGCTAACAACCTGCCGCCACTGACACACAATAGAAACTGCTCAATTTCTATTTCCAAAAAAATACAGTAAATTATTTGTTTTAAAAATATAACTTAAATTAACATAATCAGATTTTTGTCTTACCTGGGTATTATATTAAGTAGCATTTAAGATGCTATTTATAAAAGTAGCATTTAGGGTGTCAAATGGTCACTCATTCATTTGTGCTAATGATGTTCAAGTCCCGACCTGCTATATGACCCATATCTTTGAACTGTGGGCTTTTCTGAATTTTATCTGTTAATTTGAGCCTGATTTCTCAGCCGCTGTTTCTGTTTGTCCATGGACTTAACTCTTGTACTCCTGACTTCTCCTCTTCATAATCAGATAAATTCAGATAAAGCTGCTTCAGGGAAGAAGTCAAAACCATTGCCAATAATAGCAGTTGCCCTACTTCAGTCTATTTTCAACACAAGCTGGGAGATTCTGTTCACACGAAAGTCAGACCAGCACCACCACCCACTGCTCACAATCCTCGAGGGGCCTCTTACCTCGCTCAGAGTAAAAGAAAGCCAAAGTCACCGCTATTGCCTACAATGTCCTGTGCGATCTGCATGCCTCTACTCTGATTTTATCACTGATTATTTTTTTCCCTAATCTATTCTCTTATAGCAGAATTGTCCTTTTTGCTCAAACATGCCAGGAATGCTTTCACCTCAGAGCCTTTGCACTTGCTACTCTCTTTGCCTTTTCCCAGAGAATTTCTCCCTCATGTCATCAAGGCATTCTCTGCCACCTTACTTAAACTTGCAGCACCCTTCTTTGCTTTATTTTCAACCAGGATATTTATTGCTATCTAACATACTATATATTTGCTTAAATTGTTGCATTTATTGTCTAGCCCCCCTGAACACTATGTAAGCTCCATGACACAGGCACATTTCTCTATTTTGACCATGTTATATTATGGAGCCTAGAGAAATATTTGGCACATAACAGATGCTCAAAACATATTTATCAAATGATTGAGTAAATAAATGGACATGTCATTATCAGCTTTTGCAAATGTTTGAGGCATGGATTATTATTACTAAATAATAGTTACTAAACTAATAATAGTAATTAGTTTTTAGTAATAGTTACTAAACTAATAATAGTAATTATTATTACTAAATAATATTACTAAACTAGCCAGTTTATAGAAGCTAATATATGGTCTTGTTTCACTAAATCTTTACATTTATCATTAATATTTTTATTTTTTAATGAAAATTTTTAAAGAATATGCTAAAGACAATATTATTTCCAAGATGAAGATTGACTCAAGTAGATTTAGTGCTTCTAATACTCCTATTGTCAATTTGCTGCTAAGGTAGATCAAAGAACAAGAAACTGAAAGCCAAGGATGCATAGAGCTAAAGACATTAGTGTGGCTTTGAAGAGAAAGAGATCTGAGCCCTGGCACTGAGAGGAAGTTGCATAATAAGGAACATTTTCTCTCAGAAAAAGGGATGTGCATTTTGGGGGCACTGCTTTGTTTCCCAGGGGAATACCATATTTTCATCGAATCCATGCCTTGACCTGATTTATAATTTTAAGAAAATAGATCAAATGACCCTTTCTCATTATAAGCAAACCTTTCAATCTTTCTTTCTTAGCCTCAGCCTTAGACAATCTGAACTCAAGTTAATCTAAATTTATTTTTCATCATTTATCTAAACTATATCTACAATTAGTAAAAGTAGGCCATCATCTATTATCTAATACCACTTATACTGCTCCCTTTACTTGGAAAGTCTCCTCTAGGAGAAAGCCCAGCCTCCATCAAAAGCCATCTACCTACAGAAATTTTAAAAGAGGAAATAAAGAGAGAGTGCAACAGAGGCAGACACAGAGACAAAGAGAGACAGAGAGAGAATATTTAATTTCACTTTGACACCAAACAAGAGCTCTTCAATTATTTTGAAATCCTATGTGTGGTTTTTATTCTCCAGTGTTTTATTAAACATTCCCACCTCCCATAACCACTTCTCTCTAGTGAGTCCTTTTCTCTCATTTTCTCCCTTTCACTGCCACAGCCCTGGTCCACATCAGTTCTTCTGGTAAGGATTATGGTAACAGCCTTCTAACTAGTTTCCTTTCTAGAATCTTTACACTCCAGACAAAACTTCAGATCTCAAAAAAATATACCTGAAATTCAGATCTGCTCATCACACTGTTAAAAAAAAAAAAAGCCTGACAAAGTCCCACTGTCCACATGATAAAGTTCCAAGATCAAGTGGTTTAGCACGGCATACAAAGTCTTCCATAACCTGACTCTGACCAAATTTTCTTGTGCAACTCTAGCTAGCCAAGTCTAGATACATAGGACTATTCACTCTTCTGTCGTTTTGTAAAAAGAATAACGTTTACTAACTGAAAAAATAAAACAAAAAAATGCAAACAGTTTTCTTGGCATTTATGCAGTTTCTGACAACCTTTTGGTAGAATAGGAACTGAAATCTACAACCTTTATACAGAAGTTGATTTTCCTGGGTCCCTAGAGATTGTTCATTTTTTCCTATTTATAAATCTTACATTTTTAAAATTGACCTCAAAGTCTAAGTAGTCATGCAAATGCTTATGCCTAAACACACAAAGAAGTTATTTTAAGCCGAATCTACAACGTATAGAAAACTGGGGCAGACTGCTAAGTAATGCTTAGTTCAAAAACTCATTTAAAAGAAAATCTTTTGGATTGTTATAGTTTATGAAAAAAATACAAGGAAGGCAAGTTGAGCAAAATAATACTATATTTAAAGTAAGACAATGAAGGATAGACTGATATTCTGGAGGCAGATTATTATTATTTGTTGTCAGATACTTTTACATGCAGTTTCATATTAAATAATTTAATTATAAACTAATTACACATAGATTAGGTATTTCCCAAGTATTTAAAAGTCTTAATGAACACAGAATCTTCTTTCTCATAAATTTTTGAGGCTCAGAAGCAGGTTGACTATGGAAAGGAAACAGAAGAAAGTGCCAAACTATTAAAATGCTAAAAAGAAGCTGCACCTGGATGTATTCAGAGTAATAAGACTAACTGTTACAAGGCATCTTTGGAAAGAGATAGAAAATCTTGTCAATCAATCAAAAGGACAGGATCTGGCATTCTATTCTTTTTACCCAAGTATTTTCCCCATGACAGTTTTTATTTGATGTCTTTGTTGAGCTCTTGCTCTCTATGCAAGTGGGTTTGATCTGTATCTAGAACTACAGTGATGGCCAGCAGGTCTGATCTGTACTCAGAGCTACAGTGAGTACTGGTCCTAGCAGTTAGTACTTGTTTTCTGGCATCTGGCTACAGGTTTGCCCATAACATTTGCAGGGCTTATGACAAGAGTACAAAAGGAGGTTGAGTGCTGTCCGCCTTCCTTTCCCACCCAAAACAGCTCTGTCCCACACAGTGAAGAGGCTCAAACACATGTGTGCACATGTACATTCTGGCCCACAGGTTTGAGCTCTTCCACTACAAACAGCCTCTCTTTGGCTCAGTGGTTCTATGGGTGCACATGTCAGAGTTGAGGTCTATAGACAAAGGAAGAGGTCCCTTCAGGCCTTGGGAGCAGGCTCAGGTTATTGGGTCAGGGCATTTCAGGGTTCCTGGTACATAGAGATGACCTAAAAGGGGTAGTGGAGGACCTAGTTGAGCATATCCTCTTGACCTGAAGAACACCTGTTCTGGTGGGATGAATGAGATCAAAGGAGGACCAGAGCAGGGCTGGATGAAGAGTGAGGATGGAGTACCAATAAGTATTTCAGCAGCTGCTAATACCATGAGAATGCTGCCATGCAGGCGTAAGGAAGAAGGTTGAGGAAACTGGAGGTCATACATAATGCTCAGTTAAACTGGGCTTATAAGATATTTCCTAGGCTTACTTTTTATCAGAGACCCTGCTATACACTGAATGTTTGTGTTCCCTCCAAATTCATATGTTGAAAGCGTCTCCAATGTGATGGTATCTGCAGGTAGGGTCTTTGGGAGGTGAATAGGTCATGAGAATAAAGCCCTCATGAATTGGATTAGTGCCTTTATAAAAGAGGCCCCAGAGTGCCCCCTAGCCCCTTCCACCATAAGGGGACACAGAGAGAAGATGGTCATCTATGAAACAGGAAGCAGTCCCCAGTCCTCCTCACCAGACCCTGAATCTGCTGGTGCTTCACCTTGGACTTCTGGGCCTCCAAAACTGTGAGAAATAAATTTCTGGTGTTTATAAGCCACCCAATCTGTGGTATTTTTGTTATAGCAGCCCAAAAGGACTGATATGCTTTGCTCATGCACGTCCTTCTCTTTGAATACTTTTTCTTTCTTGTTTGCCTGGCAAATTCCAAGTGTTTTTTCTTTTTTTTGTTGTTTGTTTGTTTTTAAGCCCAGGTCAAATGCCTACTCTGTATAGAACTTTCCCCAATTCACCATGAGCAGAACTAACTTATGTTCAGATACCACTCTGCATATAACTCTACCTTAACATTGCCACATAGCATTGCATTTGTTTATGTATATTTTCTCTATTAGAATATTAGTTCATTGAGCACATGGATTGTGGCTGGCTCATTCTTTACTCCAAACAAAATACATTACTGATATATACTAAGGATACTATTTGTTGATAAATTGAATTAAACACATATATTAGGTTTTCTATTCCTATACTATTCTGTTAATCTTTATCTTGAAGCTAATGTTTATCGATGTCTTTTGTGAAAAATGTGACATAATATTCAGATATTATATAACCAGGAAGGTCTACAGTAGATATATTATCTTCATTGATCAGGACTATCAGTTGGATAGCAAAGGGTCAGAAAGAAAATATTTTAGGATTTGCAGACCATAGAGTCTCTTTCCTACCACTCAACTCTACTATTGCAACACAAAAAAAGCATAGATAAGATGTAAATGAATGGGTACGGCTGTGTTCCAATAAAAGTTTATTTACAAAAATAGGTGATGGGACAGATGTGGCTCTCATCTAGACCAGTCTTCCTCTACCATGACTATACAAAGAATAAGGCATTTTAAAGAATAGAAGGAACAAGACCACTTCACTGGGGTCTGAACCAAAGCAGAACTACCTGTCCATTAATTCCCAGTGAAGTATGGATATACGGATGCTGGAAATCGGGTAGTACCACTCCATAGCGGTTCAAGGACTTCAGATATTACACAGGAATTAGAAAATGGTAAGGGAAAGAAGGTTTTTAACACTAGCCCTCCTGTTGATGAAAGAAGACCTTCAAATTATATTACTAGAGTGCCTATTCCATCATCCTCTTCTCCTACCTTTGATCTGAGATGATATATCTGGGCCAAATCCCAGGTATAAAGATGAGGTGAACAAGCTTTTAATTACAGTGACTTACATAAAGTCATCTCTGTCCCAAGGATCTTAGGGCCCTTGATAGCTCCCTCTTAACCATGTCCTCTTGCTTCAGGGACTACTTTCAGTCCTTGCTTTCTGAAACTGCTCACTCTACCCAGCCCCATTTGAGGACCCTTCATTTCAATTTTAGCTCTTGATTCCTAACTTTCTCTTTAAACTTGAAATTGCATGATGTCTTCTTGTGTGAAATTCAGTCTTTGACGTCTCTCTGCCCCAAGCTCAAAGCTCCAGGTCACCTCCACTCAATCCCACAATCAAATGAGGCTTCTGTGGATCCAGGACAGGTCAGAGTTCTGAAAACAGAACTTGAGCAAAAGAGGAAGCCAGACACCACCTTTAAAGAAAATATTCTCCCTTTTCCTTGACAATAAAGAACTCAAGATCATTTCTGTGAGAACTCAACCTTGCCTTTCTTCATCAGAAGTAACGAACACTTTAAAAAGTTCAAAACCATTATATTCTACCTGTTAGATGTTAAGGAAGACTAGAAGAGGAAAAAAGAAAGGAACATATTCCACAGATAAACAGCAACCTATTTCAACCACCTAATTGCCTATGCCTTATATTTTGATTTCTTCACTTGGCAGATTCCAAATTATCTTCACACACATTCCAAATTTCAGCTGAACCCCCAAGAATTGAATATTTTTCAAACAGCTATTTTATATATATATATATATTCCCATAATAATAGATATACAAACATATGAGATAGATGTGTATGTGTGTATGTGTACATATTGAATGTATAATAACTTCCCTCAGAAATATACATTTCTCATGAGCTTTGGGTAATTTGAACCTCAAGCTTGTCTACATGTTAGTTTTTCCAATTTTCACGGATAAATTCACATTTGTTTTTAAGTTTGAATTTGATACTTGGGTAACTTTAATCTATCAGTACAGCCACAATAAAATCATTGACTACTGAACAGAATTTTAAAAGAAAAATATATAAATTTATTTATAATCATATTCTATATTTAAAATTTATTTATCACCTATTAGGTACAAGATACTATTCAAAGCTCTTTACAGCTTTTAATGTGTTTAAAAACAACACCATGAGATAAGTTCCATGAGTATACCAATTTTAGTGAAAACAAAAGAGGTACAGAAAGTCACAAATATGTGTGGCATAGCAGGGATTTAAACACAGGGTATACCCCAGAGTCTTCACGCATAACTACTTCTGTTTTTTTTTTTTTTCCAAACCAATGTTATGATGTACTAATTTTGTATAGTCATCATAAAAGAAGAGCCTTCAAAGAAATTGCTATTGTAAACAAAATATTCATAACAAGAAAGAATAAAAAGAAGGCCAAGTCTGAAAACATATCCACCTACACAAAACTAACTGAGCTTCACCTAGGGAAGTTTATGTGCCTATTAAAATATTCTAATTAGCTGTCTTTTATTTTTATCTTATTTTCCATCTTCATCTCTTCCACAACCTTCAAATGGAAATGGGATAGATGTGTAGTTGTTAAATCCACAACAATTTACTAGGAAAAGCTAAAGCCACATATTATAAGCTTTTCATTGCAGAATAAATGACAGATTTTCCGAAAGTAGTCTTTGTGAGCGACAGAAAATTCTGGAAAATTTTCAAGCAAAACAGTGAAAGCTGAAAAACTCCTTGGCATACAAAGAGGATCCTTAAAAATTCTGGTTCAATCTTGTGATCACTTTTGACCCATCTCTGAACATTTTCCAACAATACATCAAGAGATAATGTTTACATTTAAAAAAACCCCTCTCATCATTGCTATTGAACACTTTTCTGGTGGGAGTGTTAACTGGTATAACCTTGTACAAAGTTAGTATATACTCCAGGATATCATTATAAGGAAATAATCAGAAATGCAAATCAGGATTTATATACAATGATATTCATAATTAAACTTACTAAAATACATTTACAATCATGCCAGTTTAAATAGTATACTCTGGAATACTTGGATGAGTGAAGAAGTACTTTAATTCTGCAGGGAATAAAACCAAAAAACAAGAAAAAAAAATGGTATAGAAAAATAGTCCTAAATAGTATTGTTTCATAAAGCACTGGAGAAGAATATATGTCATATATATATATATATATATATATAAAATTTGATTTCAAATATATAAAATTACACTGAAAGCTGGAGGGTCTATGAGGGAAAAAAATTGTGTTGTTCACTTTCATGTTTCAGGCACCTAATTCAATATCAGGAACATAATTCATGCTCAATGCAAAAAATAAAATTAACAAATGAATTAATATTTATAGTTGGATACCTGGTCAGGAGTCCTTTAAAGACCTCACCATTTCCAACTCCTGAGCTGATTGCTTATATTGAAAGACCAAGAACAACTACACAAGCAGACATCCTCTATTCAAAGGAAGGGTCATTTGCATTCTCTTTTAGCATCGCAAAATTAAGCAGTAGAGTGTTTTTATTTGTCCATGAAAAAAAAGATAATAGCCTAGTTACAATCTCATAGGATTTTTGTGTAGTTTAGATGACTCAAGGCATGGAAAGCGTTTCACACATAAACATACAGCACTAAAGAAATACGTGCTACAATTACTGTAGTACATTTGTTCCTTGGTATCTGAGGAGAATTGGTTCCAGGACCCCCACAGATACCAAAATCTGAGGATGCTCAAGTCCCTTGTATAAAATGGCATAGTATTTGAGTATAACCAAGGCACATCCTCCTATATACTGTAAAGCATTTCTAGATTACTTACAATACCTAATAAAATGTAAATACTATGTAAATAGTTGTAAATACAATGTAAATGCTATGAAAATTGTTGCCTGCCTGTGGCAAATTCAAGTTCTGCTTTTTGGAACTTTCTTGATTATTTTTCCCCCGAACATTTTTGATCTGCCCTTAATTGAATCCTTGGAAGCAGAACCTGGGGATACGAAGGGCTGACTGTAAATTGAATCCCTTAGGGCCTACTGAGATGCACAATGTGATTTTTTGTCTTCTGCCTGCTTTTAGTTCTATTTTCCGTACTGTCCATCAATGTCAGCGTGTTAGCTAACAGTGTGTCTAATACTTAGTAGATCTTGCCTTATCATCCTTCAGTTAAAATCCCGTAACATCTCCCCTGTGTTTGTATGACAAAATCTAAACTCATACTGACACAAGAAACACCAGATGGCCTGGCACACCTCTACCTCTCCTGTCCCATCTTCCACGAGTAGGTGCCCTCAGCCAAACCACATTTCTTATATTCCCTCAATTCTCTACTTTGTGGACTTTGCAATGCTGTACCCCAGCTTGAAATACAATTTTCCCTTGACCTGACTTCTAATCTTCCTATAAATCACAACTGTCACCTTCTCTCTCTTCCAGCTGGATCTAGGGTCCCACTTCCATACATGCCTAAGTGGCCTCTGATGTCATTGCAGCTTTCCTTGACTGACCTCCACCTGGACTGGCACATGTTCAAGGTCAAGTACTGTGTCTTAGTTATCTTTTCCAGTACCCAACACGAAGCTTAGCCCCAGATAGAGGCTCAAGACATAATTATGGGATGAATAAATTGCCTAGCATAGTGTTTTCAGCTGGCTTAGTATGGACACAAGAACAGAGCTTTATGAAATCATTTTATTGATGTGCGACTACACTGAATTAGTTAAAATTTACAGTATTCAGTTTCAAAACCAAAAAGGCTTGATTTTTCATAGAACATTTTAATAATTTAAGGCAGGTTTACCAAAGAGGCCAATTAAGCATAAAAGCACACTTAGTATGGACCTAGCTTTCCAAGGTACCTTGCAAATTAGAAATGAACCACTTTATGTTCATAGGCATCTCATTGGCACGCCTCATTTTCTAATACAGCACTTTATTGTTATAGGCTTTGATCATCTGCCTTTTTTTTTCATCATTAGCATATGTGTAACCTTATGTGTAATAAAGGCACTTATAATATTTCAAATACCATTAAGACTCCTTTCCTAAAATAGTCTAACAGTTAATGGGAAGGATTTAATATTTTCTTTCTAACAAAATAGAAAATGATATTTTTCATTTTCAAATAGTTTATCAATGAAAAATAAGAGCTTAGTAAGATTAACTCAAAACAATGAAAATTTATAAATTTTTAAAAACATGAATATCTTGTATTAAAAAAAAACGAAACCAGAAAAAGGCAGAAAAGGTAAAAGACAGAAAAAGAGGGTTTACCAAGTAACACAATAGGCCAATACATAAAAAGTAAATATCCTAAGTGACTAGAAATATACTTTCTTCATTTGTAAAAGGAAGCCAGTGTTTCCACATAGTATTATAGTTGTCATATATAAGATAATTAATGTCACAAATGTCATTTATAAGGTGATTTAGGCAGAGTAGGCACACATTCAACTAGGGAAATGTAAAGTCACACATTTCTTTGGAAGGCAACTTGGTAATATTTATCAAAATTGAAAATTCAGGTATTCTTTGACTTAACTCTGCTTCTAAAAATTTATCCTGCCATATACTATTAAAATGATTTTAAAGGTATGTAAATGTATGTTCATTGCACTACTTTCTGTGTTAGCAAAAAAACTAGAAACTTAATGCCTATTAATTCATGTATAATTACATACAGTATTATACCTCCAAACAATGGAATACTATACAACCATTAAAATAAATAGATTGCTTTAGTTTTTACTGAACTTCCTTTTATAATTTTAACTTTTTTTCAAAAATGTTTACTTTCTTAACTGTTTATTATAAAATACTGTTAGATTTATAGAAGGCCTCTTTCCATCAACATGAAATATTTCTCCATTGGTTTATTTAATTTCATTCATCAGGTTGTATTTTTCCTCATATAGATCTGTATATATTTTATTAGATTAATACCTAAATATTTCACTTGTTTGGGTGCTAATGTGAATGGTGTTGTGTTTTTAATTTCAAATTCCACTTGTTCATTGTTGGTATATAGGAAAGCAATTGACTTTAGTATGTTAGCCTTGTATCCTACCACCTCACTTATTAGTTCCAGGAGTTTTTTTCATGATTTTTTTGAATTTTCTACAGAGACTATTATGTTATCTATGAACAAAGACAGTTTTATCTTCTTTTCAAAGAGCTCTAAAGATATAGTTCCCATAAAGCCTTCATCCTGATTTTCTTAATATCAACATTTTACATAGTCCCAATGTATTTATCAAACTAAGAAATTAACACTTTTATTTTTTTAATTATTTATGTATTTTTAAAAAGCTATGTCATTTGAAATAGATCAATAACATATAGTAACTGTAGAATAATCAAGCATAGATAGGTAGGTGACCTCTTAAGATCAGTTTTCTAATAGCAATTTATCAAATGAATCTAGATTTACCTCTCATTTGTGACATTTAAATAGAAATAAATTAGCAGCCTGTCTTATATATGATTCTTTCCCCATCAGTGCCACAACTAAACCTCATTGTTCTATAAAAATAAACAAATGAAAAATAAAATAAAAGTGATATGCAAGTATTTGTGTTTCATCCTCTCATTTATTTATATGATTATTTCTTAAAGACACACTGAATCAGTACTACATGAGCAGATTGAATTGGAATTGTGAGGATAGATAGAAAACCTTTTTAAGTCTGTTTCAATAGAACCAGAAGAATCTAAGGAAAGACTGTATTTGTTAATTGGTCCTGCTCTTCTCTGTCCCAGCCCAGATTCCTCCCCTGAACCCTTCCATACAAACTCTGTACATAGAGTCAGTCCAATAAGCAGACCTGCTCAAAAATGTTCTTCTTTTCTTTAAGCCCTACCCACATGTACACTCCTACTGATGCTATCATTCAGAATACCTTACCTTACCTTTTACCCTGGGAGTAGACTAATTTAAGTAATATGCAACAAGCAGAATGAAGGCCTTGACTTTTACATTGCATGATAGTAATTCACATACTGAGTTGCTAAATAATAACAAATGCCTGTAACTTCTTTTTGCAATCATCTGAGGAAATGAATTAATTGTAAGTGAGGATACTTTATTTTAACCCTTTTAGAAGTTATTTTTTAAATGAGCATTTTCACCCACACAAAGTTAGGATCTTTTTGGAGGGATGCACTCTCTCATAACTTATTCACATATAGATAAATACTTTATTAAGACCAGGAAATTAGGGAAAAAAACTTTAGGAAGTTATAGTATTCTGATACAAATAAATGACACATTACTGACAAAGTTGGAAATTCAAAATAATTACCTTTATAGAATAATAGATTTGATTTCTATTTCTTATAGTAAACTTACTAAACTATCCTGCATGGTTTAGCCTTTTTCTTTCTGCAATCTACTGTCCTTTCCTTGATAACATATTGTAGAAATAAATTAACTCATTTGTTATTCTATGACATTTTAGTATTTAAGCTGTCATTTATGCTTTTATTTTAAAGAATAATCACTTGTGGATTCTCAGTGTTTTTCTTCTTATGTATTTTTTGGCATTCCTTCAGTGTTCTTTCCTGCTATTAACTTTAATCTGTGAGATCATATACATGAAAACTAAGAGGAATTTAATGAGAAAGTATAGTATGTTCCTATTACTGACATCTCCATGAATTTTATAACACTCGTTTTCTTTTTAGTAATTTTAAATCACTTATAAAAAATGGACTGACAAAGTTATACTTTATTTGTAATGAGCAGTATTTGGCACTTGAAAAATAGCAGATAATGCTAACTTAACAGTAATGTAATCTACGACAGTGCTACACCCCTCTTTCCCGACAACTCGATGTACTGAATCATTGGCAAGTGTAAATCAAAAGGAAACTTACATGTAGGACAAAACCTGTTTTTTCTCAAAAATCCTGAGGATTAACTAACATGTATAAACACACTCTAATAACTGCAAATAATATACAAATCCAAATGCATATTATTTATATTGCACAACATACTGGGCTTATATAATTAAATTAATAAAAATGTAATTAGTGAAAAAATTCTAAGTACTGTGCCACAATTATTTCAGCTTAATCTGTTTTCTGATTTATGACTCATATTTGGAATTGGCTGCTCTTGAACATTTACTCTGATGTTCAGTCCAGGCCTCCGAAGACTATCATTGGCTTCTCGCATTGGCTCAGATTCTCATATTTGAACTTAGTGCACGTCACCTGAATGTTTCAAAGTCACCTCAAACTCAATGTCCTCAAAACTTAATTTCTCTATGTCTTCTCCTTTTGAATACAGTTCTATATACACGTGGATGCTTTTATGACATTATTTTCAAATCAGAAATCTGGGAGTCATTCTAAACTCCTTTTTTCTCATTGCTACACATCCAATAAATCATCAAGACTTATAAACTCTACCCTGGACACATTTCTGGGATCTTATTCCTCCTCTCCTTGCCCGCAGTCCTTATCACCTCTTACTGAAACTCTTACGAAAAGTTTCCACCATAGCAGCATCAAATACCTGGAAGGACCTTAAATTCTCAGCATACCAACTTTTCTGTTCCTCATGTTTGAAATAGTTCTTACAATATTATCTTTTTCCATGAAGACTGTGAAAATCAAGGAAAGGATGTTTCTAGATTTATAATTCTTATGTAAATTTCTATTTGGGGAAAACAGTATAGAAGAGTAGAAAAGTACATTAGATTTGTTTCAAATAGATTAGTTTTAGAACTTCAGAGTACAAATACTGTTTTTTGTTTAAATTTGGCTGAATGATGCAAATACCCAGAATATCAACATCTTACATAGTCCTGGTATATTTATCAAACTAAGAAATAAGAAATATCATGACAGTCTAGTCATTAGCGAAATGAGGATGATATTTCCTGATAGAGTTCTTACTGAGATTAAATTAGTGAATTAGATATAACATACAAACTTCTTGTCTCTTTATCAACTCTACTATGCACTTACCTTTCAGTTACCAGACATTTATATTTTTATTTGGTTTTTGTTATGGGCTGAATTGTGTTCCCCCAAAAGATGTATCTATGAATGTGACCTTATTTGGAAATAAGATCTTTACAGATGATCACACTAAGATAAGGTCATTTGGTTGGGTCTTAATCCAATATGATTGTGTTCTTATAAATAGGGGGAATTTGGGTACAGAGACAGACACTTACAGAGGGATGACAATGTGGAGACACAGGGAGAAGACTATCTAAAGCCAAGGAATCCCTGAGACAACCAGAAGCATGGATCAGATTCTCCCATACAGCTCTCAGAACAAATTAACCCTGCCAACAGCTTGATTTCAGACTTTGAGCATCCAGAACTGTGAAACAATAAATTTCTATTGTCTAAGCCACCCAGTTTGTAATACCTTGTTAAAGAAACCTCAGCAAAGTAATGCAGCTGTTTTATTTGTTTTATATAAATGTGTCCGTTCTTGTGTTAATTGTTTTCGAAGGTTAATTAAGAAAACAGACTCACTTGGAATACGTAGATCACTTGTCATGGCACTAAGTAAAGTTCTCAGGTAACTAGATAATTAATGAAAGATATTTATAATGCCAGACATGAAATTCTATCAGACTCAGAGGAAAACATGTTCAAATAATTACCCTTACATTCTACAGAGCCAAAGGGAAGGCCTCGTGATCAAAAGAGAAGCTGAAAAAAAGTCATTCATGTAACATTTTTCCTTAAGTTCTCTCTGTATGACTATCATATGGAATTCTGTGTAGCTCTTTCTAACTGTTGGATATTGTTCTATTAAAGAGGATGCTATCAGAGACCAGAATCCACTCTAGCTAGTGGGGGATTCGTCATAGCATATTAAGTTACTGAATCACTGGGAGGGCTAAATAAACTGACTTTAGGTTAAATATTTAGTAATGAATCCTAAAGCTACCCCACATGACAAGGATCAAGGGGAACTGCTATCTTTTCCCAATCAGGAAGTCTCTAGCTTTCAGGCACCACACAGTGATCAGGAAAACAACAGCATTGGCAGCTCCAGAAGCCCAGCATACCTGCTACAGCTGGCAGCAATAAGATCTCTGCCACATTCCCTGCCTCTCAGCATCCGCAAAGTGGCTAACAAGATGCTGAGACCTCTGTTAACTCTTCCACAGAAGCCCTAAATACCTCTCTGTTGTGTTTTCCAGATGATAGGATGGAAGCCACAGAAAGAGAGCTTTCTGAGAGGTCCTGAGATTGACTGAACCTGAATCAAATCATATCAGGAGCTCCAGCTGCAAGAGAATCTTGAAAATGTAGGTTCTAGCTTTCCATATTCTGCTATTCTTCAAGACCTATTAGAAGTGGGATGGTGTTGAGCATCAATCTACCACACCCACCAGATAAACTAGCAATGTTTGTTTGATATGGAAGTAGCTGAGTGCCCAATGAAATTTCTTGTATAGGAGCCCTTACTCTTTACTGTCACTGTCAGACTATTTCCTTCTGGAAAATCTCCAGTTTTGAAGCCCAAACTCTTAGGCTGCACTGCCTGCTACTTTCTTTGTTGTAGTAATTTAAAGATGTAATTTAATTACTTTCCCTCATACCTTAAATATTTTAACATCTGGCTCAAAGCCACTTTCTTTTTTCCAGTCAATTCTTGATGATTCAACATTCATGCAAAAGAATCTTGACCTTCTTGTTTTCAATGATTTGATCCTCAATCACATCTTAGCCACCCACTTTCAAGGTCATGCTATGTCCTGCTAACATCAATAGCTACACCCTAATTACCATAATCTAAATTCTAAATATCTCATTTCTATATACCATTTTCTGTACTTCTAACTATTCCCTCAAATACCCAAAATTCAGTTATTCTCCAAAGCTAGGAGTACCCACATCCACTGCATATCATCTCTTCATTCTGCCTCATGTCCTCACATCCCTAGATACCCATCTTAGATACTGTAACCCACCATTATAATTTTACAGACATCTTCACCTTTACAAGGATCGCCTTGTCTTCTCCAGCACTTTCTAAATCACTTTTCTTGCCTTATAATTTTCCCTAACACCTTTCTATCCATCCATCTATCTGCTTCTTTTTTCACTTGACAATAATTTCCACAAGGCCAAAGACTGTTTTGTTCACTGCTGTTGCCTCAGAATGTACCATACTGTCTGGCATGTATTAAGAACTCAAAAAATATCAACTGAGTAAATAAATGACATAGTTATCTTGTAATAATTCCTTAATTTAACTAGAACACTGGCTGTCACGTTATAGGTACTCAAATATTTTGTTGAATAAATGAGTCACAAAGAATTGCAATTCTAAGCTGAAGCAAGCCCTTACAATTCTATTTGGTCTACCTATTTAAAGCTAAATGGAAAAGTCCATTTTGTAAAGTCAGTGATACACAAGAAACACAAAGGTATCCTATTCTTTTAGTTATATGAAATTTGAATATATATATTTGAAATTTTTCCTCTTTTTTATTTTCCCTCATAAAAGTTCCCACCTTTTTAATGATAATTTCTTCAATTAAAGTAACCATATAATTTCTAAAGATTAAAAATATATGAGATAACTAATTGAATGAATTCTCAAACTGGTCAATTAAAATAACTATATGTTTTATTAATATTGTACTGAAACTCTTATTCTCTTCAAACTGATTCTATCCTCTTCAATTTGTCTTTAAGAAAGGAAATTAAAGGGGCTTCCCTGGTGGTGCAGTGGTTGAGAGTCCGCCTGCCGATGCAGGGGACACGGGTTCGTGCCCCGGTCTGGGAAGATCCCACATGCCGTGGAGCAGCTGGGCCTGTAAGCCATGGGCCGCCGAGCCTGCGTGTCCGGAGCCTGTGCTCCGCAATGGGAAAGGCCACAACAGTGAGAGGCCCGCGTACCGTAAAAAAAGAAAGGAAATTAAATAGCTTGAAAATATTTAAAGATTCATTATAATGATGCCTTTCAGCAGTCATAATGTAGTTCCCAAGCTATTAATTACATCAGGTAAGTCAACCATGACAATCTATTAATAGGAAATGGAGAAGAAAATTAAATTAGAAAAATTATTTGAACTGATTAGCTAATTATAGAGAGATCCACATTACACAAGCATGCAATAGGAGAGCCTATATCCGTACACTTACATGCATGTAACTTTGATTGTTTACAGTGATGTTGCTTTCATTACTATAATGAGCCACCCAGCGATCTATAGTATGCCAAATTACATGAAATAGTATATTTTTAAAAAATGTTTCAAGTCCTGTGTAATTAACATGCTGCTAAAACCTGCACAATCTTTAGCTGTAGAGGCATATTACACAAAATGCTATTTAGAGCTTATCATAATTTTTTTTTTTTTTTTTTTTTTTTTTTGGCGGTACGCGGGCCTCTCACTGTGTGGCCTCTCCTGCTGCGGAGCACAGGCTATGGACGCGCAGACCCAGCGGCCATGGCTCACAGTCCTAGCCGCTCCACGGCATGTGGGATCTTCTTGGACCAGGGCATGAACCTGTGTCCCCTGCATCGGCAGGCAGACTCTCAAGCACTGCGCCACCAGGGAAGCCCTATCATAATATTTATGATGGATTATTTTAAAAATGGAATTATCTGGGTTTATTCATTTGTAACCTCTCACAATGCAAAAGACAACTGTTTTCTTCTCTTTTTCCTTTCCTTTCTGCCTTCTTTCTTTCCTTCCTTCAACAAATATTTTTTGATGACCTACTATGTGTCAGGTACTTTGACAGGTTTGGCAGAATAACAAATAACAAGACAGACAAGGTGTCTGAGATCTGAAGGTTAAGAAGCAGTCAGTCAAGGGAATACTTGTGAGCGAGGGGTCAGGATGCTTTCCTGAAAGCATACACACAACTTTTCTGGTGGGAAAAGCATAGTATATTCTAAGAGCTAGTGTGTTGGGAACAGAATGGATGACTGTAAGTGTGTGAAAAGAGAGTAGGTAGGCAGCACTCATACCATGTAGTGTCTGGTAGCCCAGGGAGGGAGTTTGGATTCTATTGTAAGTGCAATGGGAAGCCAGTATAGTGCTTTTTGGGAGGGAGGAAAAATGGGGTAGTGTCAAATTATCAAAGTATCATAAAAGATAATAGTTAAAACTTCTTTTTATTATATGCTGTCCTAGTTTGTATTTAATGTTAGAGAATCACATAAATCCAGAAACTACAGAACATTTTTTTTGAAAAAAGAGTGGTGTTAAATATTCATAGACAGATTGCTAGACTATAACTAAATGACTAGAGTTAATGGAAAACAACCTGTTCTTGACACTTACAGACCTAAGGAGGCACACGAAAGAAAATGTGTGGCCTAATGATCACTAACAAAAGATCAGAGTGAGTTTTGAGCCTTCTACACACCCTAGATAACAGTCCTTAATAAATACTGCTCAATACAGTAACTCTGGTGAGTGGTAATTTGACATATTAATCATCTAGTTGAGGTTTATTCTAATCTTTAATCATGAATTCTTGGGAAAGAGCCAATATATTGCAAGCTTCTGCAATGTATGATCCACAATAGCAAGAGCAGTTTATGTATAAGTACTCAATATGGCTGTTTTCTTAATTGAAGTATGATTTTTAGTAGTGATAAGGCATCCAAACGGAATGATTTTGAAATGTTAATAGACTTTTGTTAAAACCATTGCACATTTTTATATAAAAATCAATTTTTTTATCTTATGAAGAAGTTAAATTATCAATACATTCAGAACTGCTTGATTTTGTATTATAAAGTTTACACTCTAGGTTGTTATGTAAAGATAAGAGCAAGAATTGATTTTTGCAATTGTTTTTATTCCAACCAAACATAATCACTGAATACATTTATCTAGGGGAATAAATTACGATGCATTAAGGAAAATACTTAAAATATAGTTTTTTATGTATATTTGATCCATCATGACTTTTTGAAAATATTAAATCTGTAGATTTGAATATGGAAAAAATGTAAACTGGACTGCAAACATACATTATTCAAGATATTTAAAGCTAGCTATTTAACTGCTTCAAAATAATCTGTTGCAGGTTATATTTTTCCTTTGATTCTACTGCCTATACCTCCCCCCAAAATGAATAAGTATTCTCATATGTACACATATACATTCTTTTTAGAAATATGCATTGACCCTCTAGTGTGGATTCTATATATAAAATAAAATATAGGCAAAATTCAATGTAACTCTATGTGTCTCTATGTTCAGAAGATATGATACATTAAAATAGACTGTCATTCCTATCTGAAAAAAATGTTTTAAGAGTTCTCATACAGAAAGCTTTAGATATAAAAACTTGAATCAATCATTCTACATCTCTTTAAGTACATAATAGAAATATTTCTGACTAGGAAATGACACAAGTTTTCTGCCCCCAAGCTCCTTCTAGCTCAGTAGTAAATCCATCCTACATATTACTGCAAAAGTTACATCACTTCTTCATTTTATCCCACTTTGTTTCCCTCCCATCCAAATTTTTCCTTAGAAGCCCTTTTCCATGAAAATAACTCTCTTATTTAATTCTTCACAGAATTCTTTCCACCTGCCTGCCCTGACTGAAACCAAGCTTTCTTTGCAATGCATCACTCTCCTATCCCCTTACTCATGGGGACAATATTCTGTATTAGTTAAGGTAATGGTAGCTTCTACAACAGAAAAAGTCTTAAACCTCAATGGAATTGTTTTCTAATCAGTGGGCCAGGGAACTCTGCTCCACACACTCTATCAAGGACCCAGGATGATGGAAGTTCTGTGGTCTTTAACATGTTGCTTCTAGTTTGTTTGGGGAATCAACACCCACCTGTCAAAAGATTACATGGGATTTTACAGGCCAGAAACTTGTGCTTGCTTTTGTGGCCACTAATTCATTGGCCATAAATCTGTCAGATGGCTGCTCTTAAGAGTAAGGGAAGAAGGGACATATCCTGTAGCCCAGTGCCTGGAAGGAAAGGAAACTGGTTTTGCTAAACAACTAACCAGTCTCTCTCAGTCTCCTGTGCTTCAAGTACAACAGGCATAAGGCTTACTGGCATTTTTCTATTTAGTAAATAGTTCTTTATTCATTGAGACCCGTATAGAAATCACACCTTCTTAGAATTGACCACCTTCTATATTCTCATCAATGTGAGAACTTTTAGTCTTCATGTGGTTGACCCATTCCAAAACCTAGCTTCCAGTTTTGTTTTGTCTTTTAAATTTATTTAAACATAAAAAAATATTCTTTGCCTTCCACCTCTTCTGCTACATATTCATGGATGCTTGTGTGCACTGCTTTACACATTCTGGTCATTTGAACATTTGAATTATTTCAATTCTTGAATACTATGTCCTTTTCCTCATCTGCATGCCTCTTGAAAATGCTATTTGTTTTGGCAAAGCTCTATTTATAAGGGATTTTTTCCCTGCCCTTTCCTTCCCCAGCCTGAGGGTGGTATCTGTACGCTGTGTTGTCCGAGAAACTAGAGCTTACATCCATAATGTGAAGGATACTGAAAAATGAAAATTTTCTACTAACTTTAGCAAGAGCTTTGACTGAATTTTTCTACCCAAACCTCTTGCCTTGCTAAACCCATACTGACTCATAAATAGCAGCTACACCATGGCCCCAGTGCCGCTCTGTCTACATCCAATTTAAGTTGCAATGTTTGTGGTAATTTATTATTTACTAGGAAACTAATCCAGATCATTTATATATGTTTTCCTAGCACTGTGTGCTAACTTGGTTACAACACTCAACATACTATAAATGTGGTTCATTCACATCTTTCTTCCTGGTGAGACTCTGAGTTCCTTGAAGGCAAGAAGCGTATCTCATCTATAAAATTTAATAAATCAGTAAATATTTTATTGCTGAATTGAATAATATACTTACACAATAAAATTCCTATAAATTTCTCCACTATGCTTGTCTAAGAAATCTAGTCATTAGTAAAAGAGATAAAATTTAAAAATCAAGACATTCTAATAAAATCTAGGTCTCAGCAGTGGACATTGTTGGCTTCTTTTCTCCTTTCTAAATATCCAGATTTTAGAACAACTGTTTACTCCTCCTACATGCATCCCAGGTAGTCTGGGAAAAGATAATTAATCTCTTAATTTCAGAATACCTTTTTGACTTGAGAAAATCAGTATTTTTACTTCTTTGTCCTCAGGACACTATCTTAGGGATGCACCCTCAGTGAATCTCTTACTTGGAATCCTGAAATTGAAAGTGTTCTGTCTTCTACTAGATGTGAATAAAGATTCATGTGGCCCTGGTTGCTAATGGAAGATAACTTGTGGCTGTGAGTTTTGCCTCTTTGGGGATGGAGATGACATTTCTGGAGGGCAGAGCAGAGAAACAGATGAAATTGTGTCCTTGATGACACAGTTGAAGTACTGTACCATCTAGTACTGAGTCCTACCTTATTTTTGGATTTTGAGTTACTGGTAAATCTCTTCATGGTTCAAAACTAGTTTTAGATGGAATTTTGTTGCTTTAACATAAGACACAATTTCTTAAGGCATTACTAGGACTTGATATAAAGTAAACATTTAGTCATTCAACTAGTTGTCTATAGAATGTCAAATAACTGAATTGATAATTTTGACATGTTAATACATTCCTCATATGATAATGTAAACAGAAAATAATGTATTTTTCAGCTTAATGTTAAGTTACAAAACTAGAAGTAACAAATATCAGATATTTAAAAATATTTAACATACTTGATTTCTTAATGATATTTTATCTCTAGCTCCTCATAGTCAAATGGTTCTGCATAGGTTTAGTCTACATATGATTTATATCTGTTTTAATAGATATAGTTATTCATATTTTTGAATCCTAATAACAGAATTATACTTATGCTTCTAGATAGGAGTATGACCTAATGGTTAAAATAAAGAATTTTTCTCCATGAGAATTTAAATTAGACTTTGATCAGAACCAAGGCAATGGCATAATAGCAAAACTTATGGGAAATTCAGTTAATTTTGTAAGAAAATCCATGCCAATTATATGATCAAAATATTTGTGTCTTGATCTATTTTTTTGAATCATAATGTTTTCTTTGCCTGTAGGAAGCGGGATAATCAATATCTAATTTTAATAGGTGTCAGTACTACATAAGCAAGACATAAAAACAGACTAAGAAACCAGAAATGGGCATCTGATGCATCGTTACTTTTCTCTTTCCACTGAACCATTCCCATCAGCATACAAACATGCTGCAATTTCAACTATCCTAAAAAATGCATTTTTAATCCTTCCATCTCCTACCTACCACCATCCCATTTTTCTGCTTTTCTTCAGAATAAAATTATTTTTGAAAGTTGTCTCCACCGATATAGAGATGTATGGATACTGAGGGGAAAGGGGGGGATGGGATGAATTGGGACATTGGGGTTGACATATATACACTACCATGTATAAAATAGATAACTAATGAGAACCTACTGTATCGCACAGGGAACTCTAGTCAGTGCTCTGTGGTGACCTAAATGGGAAGGAAATCCAAACAAGAGGGGATATATGTATAAGTATAGCTGATTCACTTTGCTGTACAGCAGAAACTAATACAACATTGTAAAGCAACTATACTCCAATAAAAATTAATTAACAAAAAGAAATGTACGCCTATAAAAGTTATTAGTAACAATGTAATTTCAATTATAAATCATTTTATCTGGAACTCTATGAGGTGCTAAATAATTTTTAACAAACATGCAAAGTAAGAGTAGATTATACTTTCTTAATCTCATTCTAAAATTATATTTAAATTTAGCACCAGCTCACATTCCACAGACAAAAGAAAACTAATATAGGGACAACCTCTGATAGGAGCAGTCTATTAAACAAAATTATATTTTTATTTTAAACCTGCTTTGTAAGAACAGGGGTTACAATTTCTGGAAGGAACCATATACAAAGTAAAAATGAGCCATAATTCATGCAAAAAAAACCAGAAGTCGTCTCTACTCATGGTATTTACCTCCACTCTTTCTATTCCCTTCCAAACCCTCCTGACTAAAACTCATTTTGACAAGGGTATACAGTGACACCACACACACACTCTCAAATATCTGCACAGTTCATTTCTCACCTCCTTTGAGTTCTTGCCCAAATGTAATACTCAGATTAGCCTTTCCTAATACCTCCAGAATTACTGTTCTCTTTAGTGCTTAATGATTATCTGATATACTCTATATTTTATTTATATATTTATCATCATCATCAGTCACTCCCACTAGAATGTAGGCTCCACAAGGGAGAGTCTTCTATTTATTTTTTTAACTTCAGTATCCCGGTTCCTAGAATAATGCCTGGCCATTAGTAGACACACAATAATTTTTATTGAATGAATGAGAGAGCACCATTGATCCAATAAGCAAGAATTAGGGCAGCCATCATTAATAGACAGAGGATGTCAGGGTACAGTCTTAAAGCATACAGGTTGATTGAAAAGGATCAAGAACCCCAAAAATGTTATAGGTAACAGGAAATCAGACTCAAGAAAAGAGTAGGTAAAATGCATAGGACTCCACCTTTCAGAATAGAAGTAGATAAAGCATCAGCTTTCTACTGAAAATAATATTCATACATACTGCATATATTCTAGAGACAGAACTTGTTTTGAACAGAGCTTTTTTATAAGTGGAAGCAGACAAATATAACTTCTATGGAATGAAATAAAATGAGTTCCTGACAATGAGAGGGAATCTACATTCCATTCAAATTACTGGGTACTTATGTGTTCAGCCCTAAGCAGTAGTGACTTATCATTGTCTATGCCCACAAAATATAATTTAACTTTACAAATTTGTAAATAAGTAAACAAACAGAAATACTAAACCAGCAACACAAGCTACAAAACACATCATTAAAAGTATTTCCACAGAAACATCAGAATAATTATCTCTATAATCAGCAGCAGAGGAAATGTGCTAAAGGCAAGTTTTATTTTTCTCAGAATCATGGGACTGCGGTGCTCACCCACACAACAGAATCAGCAGCATGAACAAAAGAAAATTATATTTTACACATAAAACAGTCATGTGCACTCTACAATTAGACATAAGCCAATGAGTGTAAAAGACATATTTTATAATAATGGCTATGAAAAGAAACACTTGTGGTATTTTTCAATATCAGTAAAATGTATCATATTCTAATTTTGGATTATTTCTAAAATTAAAGCATTGCACCAAGAGTTACAATTTTAGAAGATGAGATGCAAGAAATCAAACATCTTCATATATAACTCATTAGTGAAACTGTTTTCTTTTCAACACAAAGAAGAACTCATCTGAAAGCAAAGAAGGCATCGGCTATCAGAGTCAATGTGTCAGAGGAATAAAAAACTGACTGCCAAAATGAGAATTATTTTTATTTTAATGGATTTCATTAGCAAAGAAGACATTTCTCTATATTAAATAAAGATTTAAGAAACAAAATATAAAAATGAGGTTGTTATAGATTTTTATAGCCAATCAAAAAAGAGTCCTGAGCCTAATGCTAATATCTCATTTTCCTTTCCAGCATCAAATGATGAAGTAACATCTTAATTTCCTCAAAATTGTATTTTCCTATTTTCAATCTAATATTCTTAACCTTTTATTTTATGTCGCACTCTAAAATCATGAGTAATGCATTAAAAAACAAAAACAAAAAACATTGTGGGGAAGAGAGAGAAAAAAATGAGAGGTCCAATGAGAGAATTAAGCCCAATCCAATAGTCCAGCATGAAGGAATAACCTCCAGGAAAAATATAAACTTTATATTTATTCCAATTATAGATATAGATATATAGGTGGAGATAGGAGAAGGAGATAGACAGAGATAAATTATCTATGCATCAAGATTGTTCTAGGTACAATGGTGACCAAGGCTATTTCTTGTTCTGTGTCAGCTTAGTTAGAACTGTTATTTTAAGTAAAAAAACTTACTAAGTTTACAATATTGAAATATTTAAGGGAATTTAGACTTGAATATATTATATTTATTAAAGTGCAATTTAAAATGATGTTATCTGCCAAACAATTTAAACCATTAAAGGGAAATCAAGGTATTAACTATATGAATGCAGACCAAAATATAAAAAGGTATTAATTAAGTTTGTAAATGACAACATATAAATTTAACAAAGCTCTGTAAAGGTGAATGTTAAAATTTGTTAGAATTAAGAGTAGAAAAATATGAGTCACAATTTAAAATTTAAGGCTAATAAATGAGAGAATAAGAGACTAATAACTTTAAACCAATGAATATTAATTCTTAAAACTAAAGTAATCATCTAATACATTTTTTCTACATGTTAAAATAGACCTCATAGATATATGTGAAAGGTGGGAAGGAAACCCCCAAAATAAATAACCATAAATGTACATTATTTTACATAGTAATATACATCAAAAGAAAGTGGATCATAGTATGCTGAAAGAAACATGAATTGAACTCTTGACCAGGGAAGACTTCAGTAAGAAGGTGACATTTTAGAGTGAGTCAGGAGATTGGTTCAAGATGGTAGAGTAGAAGGATGTGTGCTCACTCCCTCCTGCAAGAGCACTGGAATCACAACTAACTGTTGAACAATCATAGACAGGAAGACACTGGAACTCACCAAAAAGATATCCCATATCCAAAGAAAAATGAGAAGCTGCAATGAGACGGTAGGAGGGGCACAATCACAATAAAATTAAATCCCATAACCACTGGGTGGGTGACTCACAAACTGGAGAAGAATTATACCACAGAAGTCCACCCACTGGAGTGAACGTTCTGAGCCCCACAACAGGCTTTCCAACATGGGGGGTCGGCGATGGGAGGGGGAATTCCTAAATTCCTAGAGAATCAGACTTTGAAGGCTAGTGGGACTTGACTGCAGGATTTCGACAGGACTGAGGGAAACAGTGACTCCACTCTTGGAGGGCACACACAAAGTAATGTGCACATCAGGACCCAGGAGGAAGGAGCAATGACCCCATATGAGGCTGAACCAGACTTACCTGCTAGCGTTGGAGGGTCTCCTGCAAAGGCAGGCAGTGGCTGTGGCTCACCGTGGGGACAAGGACACTGGCAGCAGAAGTTCAGGGAAGTACTCCTTGTTGTGAGCCTTCCCAGAGTCTGCCATTAGCCCCACCAAAGAGCCGGATAGGCTCCAGTGCTGGGTCACCTCAGGCCAAACAACAGGGAGGGAACCCAGCCCCACTCATCAGCACACAATCAGATTACAGTTTTACTGAGCTCTGCCCACCAGAGCAACACCCAACTCTACACATCACCAGTCCCTCCCATCAAGAAGCTTGCACAACCCTCTTAGATAGCCTCATCCACCAGAGGGCAGACAACAGAAGCAAGAAGAACTACAATTCTGCAGCCTGTGGAATGAAAACCATATTCATATAAAGACAGACAAAATGAAAAGGCAGAGGACTATGTACCAAATGAAGGAACAAGATTAAACCCCAGAAAAACAACTAAATGCAGTGGAGATAGGAAACCTTCCAGAAAAAGAATTCAGAATGATAGTGAAGATGATCCAGGACCTCGAAAAAAGTATGTAGGCAAAGATCGAGAAGATGCAAGAAATGTTTAACAAACACCTAGAATAATTAAAGAACAAACAAACAGAGATGAACAATATAATAACTGGACTGAAAAATACACTAGAAGGAATCAATAGCAGAATAACTGAGGCAGAAGAAAGGATAAGTGACCTGAAAGACAGAATGGTGGAATTCACTGCCATGGAACAGAATAAAGAAAAAAAGAATGAAAAGAAATGAAGATAGCCTAAGAGACCTCTGGGACAACATTAAACACAATAACATTCGCATTACAGGGGTCCCAGAAGGAGAAGAGACAGAGGAAGGACCTGAGAAAATATTTGAAGAGATCAGAGTCAAAAATTTCCCTGACATGGGAAAGGAAATAGCCATCCAAGTCTGGGAAGCACAGAGAGTCCCAGGCAGGATAAACCCAAGGAGAAACACAGCAAGACACATAGTAATCAAACTGACAAAAATTAAGACAAAGAAAAATTATTAAAAGCAATGAGGGAAAAATGGCAAATAACATACAAGGGAACTCCCATAGGGTTAACAGCTGATTTTTCAGCAGAAATTCTACAAGCCAGAAGGGAGTGACATGATATATTTAAAGTGATGAAAGGGAAGAACCCACAACCAAGATTACTCTACCCGGGAAGGATCTCATTCAGATTCAGTGGAGAAATCAAAAGACAAGCAAAAGCTAAGAGAATTCAGCACCACCAAACCAGCTCTAAAACAAATGCTAAAGGAACTTCTCTAAGTGGGAAACACAAGAGAAGAAAAGGACCTACAAAAACAAACCCCAAACAATTAAGAAACTGGTAATAGGAATATACATATCGATAATCACCTTAAATGTGAATGGATTAATTACTCCAACCAAAATTATCTTATGTGAGTGTTTTATTTTGAAGGGTATTATGTAGTTTCTATATTTAACATTAAGGGGGAAAATGTAACCAAAATTAGTATTCTTTCTCTATACATATTGGTACTTGAAGATTCCTTTCAGAAGAAACCCCAGCCTTTTCCTAAGTTCAATCCTCGTTTTAACTAAAGTCATCTTTCTAATTCAAAGGCTGTGTTCTTTTTGAATACCATACATGGGGGTTAAGCTGATGTTAAAACAGTTTGCAATAAAAAAAAAATCAGCTTAATTCATTTAATCATTTCAAGTGCATTCTGCATCCTATAAATATAAGTTTGAGAATTTTAAGAGAATTGTGTTTCATTAAGTTTTGCATATCTTTTGTTATGCCATGTAAATTCCCTTCTTTTTAATACGATTAAAGACTTGCTGAATGCATACAAAAACGAGACCCATCTATATGCTGTCTACAAGAGACCCACTACAGACCTACACATACAGACTGAGAGTAAGGGGATGGAAAAAGATATTCCATGCAAATGGAAATCAAAGAAAGCTGAAGTAGCAATACTCATATCAGATAAAACAGACTTTAAAATAAATGTTACAAGAGATGAGGAAGGACACTACATAGTGATCAAGGGATCAATCCAAGAAGAAGATATAACAATTATAAATATATATGCACCCAACACAGAAGCACCTCAATACATAAAGCAAATGCTAACAGCTCTAAAAGAGGAAATTGACAGTAACACAAAAACACTGGGAGACTTTAACACCTCACTTACACCAATGGACATATCATCCAGACAGAAAATTAATAAGGAAACACAGGCTTTAAATGACACAATAGACCAGACTGATTTAATTGATATTTACAGGACATTCCATCCAAAACCAGCAGATTACATTTTCTTCTCAAGTGCACATGGAATATTCTCCAGGATAGATCACATCTTGGGTCACAAATAAAGCCTCAGTAAATTTACTAATATTGAAATAATATCAAGCATCTTTTCCAATGACAATGCTATGAGATTAGAAATCAGTTACAAGGAAAAAAATGTAAAAAACACAAACACATGGAGGCTAAACAATACATTACTAAATAACCAAGAGATCACCGAAGAAATCAAAGAGGAAATCAAAAAATATCTAGAGACAAATGACAATGAAAACACGATGATCCAAAACCTACGGGATGCAGCAAAAGCAGTTCTAAGAGGGACGTTTATAGCAATACAAACCTACATCAAGAAACAAGAAACATTGCAAATAAACAAGCTAACCTTAAACCTAAAGCAATTAGAGAAAGAACAAAAATACTGCAAAGTTAGAAGAAGGAAAGAAATCATAAAGATCAGATCAGAAATAAATGAAAAAGAAATGAAGAAAACGACAGCAAAGATCAATAAAACTAAAAGCTTGTTCTTTGAGAAGATAAAATTGATAAAACTAAAAGCTGGTTCCGTGAGAAGATAAACAAAATTGGTAAACCATTAGCCAGACTCATAAAGAAAAAGAGGGAGAGGACTCAAATCAATATAAAAGTTCAGGACCAGATGGCTTCATAGGTGAATTCTATCAAATATTTAGAGGAGAGCTAACACCCATCCTTCTCAAACTCTTCCAAAAATATGCAGAGGAAGGAACACTCCCAAACTCATTCTACAAGTACACCATCACCCTGATACCAAGACAGTAATCCAACAATACATTAAAAGGATCATACACCATGATCAAGTGGGATTTTCCCCAGGGATGCAAGGATTCTTCAGTATATGCAAATCAATCAATGCTACATACCATTGTTAATATAAATTGAAGAACAAAAACCATATGATCATCTCAATAGATGCAGCAAAAGCTTTTGACAAAATTCAACACCCATATGATAAAAACTTTCCTGAAAATGCGATAGTGGGAACTGACCTTAACATAATAAAGGCCATATACGACAAACCCACAGCAAACATCATTCTCAATGGTGAAAAACTGAAAGCATTTCCTCTAAGACCAGGAGCAAGACAAGGATGTCCACTCTCACCACTATTATTCAACATCGTTTTGGAAGTCCTAGCCATGGCAATCAGAGAAGAAAAAGAAATAAAAGGAATACTAATTGGAAAAGAAGTAAAACTGTCACTGTTTGCAGATGACATGATACTATACATAGAGAATCCTAAAGATGCCACCAGAAAACTACTAGACCTAATCAATGAATTTGGTAAAGGTGCAGGATACAAAATTAATGCGCAGAAAACCCTTGCATTCCTATACACTAAAAATGAAAGAGCAGAAAGAAAAATTAAGGAAACAATCCCATTCAACATTGCAACAAAAAGAATAAAATACCTAGGAATAAGCCTACCTAAGGAGGTAAAACACCTGTACTCAGAAAACTATAATACACAAACATATGGAGAGATATATACCATATTCTTGGATTGGAAGAATCAATATTGTGAAAATGACTATACTACTCAAAGCAATCTATAGATTCAATGCAATCCCTATCAAATTACCAATGGCATTTTTTTTATGGAACTAGAACCAAAAATTTCACAATATGTATGGAAACACAAAAGACCCTGAATAGCCAAAGCAATCTTGAAGGGAAAAAACGGAGCTGGAGAAATCACACTCCATGACTTCAGACTATATTATAAAGCTACAGTAATCAAGACAATATGGCACTGGCACAAAAACAGAAATATAGATCAATGGAAAAGGACAGAAAGCTCAGAGACAAACCCAAGCACCTATGGTCAACTAATCTATGACAAAAGAGGCAAGGATATACAATGGAGAAAAGACAGTCTCTTCAATAAGTGGTGCTGGGAAAACTGGACAGCTACATGGAAAAGAATGAAATTAAAACACTCCCTAACACCATACACAAAAGTAAACTCAAAATGGATTAAAGACCTAAATGTAAGACCAGACACTATAAAACTCTTAGAGGAAAACATAGGAAGAACACTTTTTGACTAAATCACAGGAAGATCTGTTTTAACCCACCTCCTAGAGTAATGGAAATAAAAACAAAAATAAACAAATGTGACCTAATGAAACTTCAAAGCTTTTGCACAGCAAAGGAAACTATAAAGAAGATGAAAAGACAACCCTCAGAATGGGAGAAATTCTTTGCAAATGAATCAAAGGACAAAGAATTAATCTCCAAAATATATAAACAGCTCATGCAGCTCAATATTACAAAAACAAACAACCCAATCAAAAAATGGGCAGAAGACCTAAATAGACATCTCTCCAATGAAGACGTACAGATGGCCAAGAGGCACATGAAAAGCTGCTCAACATCACTAATTATTAGAGAAATGCAAATTAAAACTACAATGAGGTATCACCTCACACTGGTTAGAATGGGCCTCATCAGAAAATCTACAAACAACAAATGCTGGAGAGGGTGTGGAGAAAAGAGAACCCTCTTGCAGTGTTGGTGTGGTAGGAATGTAAATTGGAGAAGAGTATGGAGGTTCCTTAAAAAACTAAAAATAGAATTACCAGCAATCCCATTACTGGGCATATACCCAGAGAAAACCATAATTCAAAAAGACACATGCACCCCAATGTTTATTGCAGCATTATTTACAATGGCCAGGTCATGGAAGCAACCTAAATGCCCATCAGTAGACGAATGGAGAAAGAAGATGGGACACATATATACAATGGAATACTACTCAGCCACAAAAAAGAACAAAACTGGGTCATTTGTAGAGACGTGGATGGACCTAGAGACTGTCATACAGAGTGAAGTAAATCAGAAAGAGAAAAACAAATATCTTATATTAACGCATATATGTGGAATCTAGAAAAATGGTACAGATGAACCGGTTTGCAAGGCAGAGATAGAGACACAGATGTAGAGAACAAACGTATGGACACCAAGGGGGGAAAGTGGGGGTGGTGGTGGTAGTGGGATGAATTGGGAGATTGAGATTGACATATATAAACTAATATGTGTAAAATAGATAACTAATAAGAACCTGCTGTATAAAAAATAAATTAATTAATTAAAAAATAAATAAAAGTAACAGAAAACGCCCCACGAAAAAGAGTGAGTCAAAGATCTTGGTCAGAGCACTCCAGGCAGGCATGAGCATAGTAGAGGAGGGTTATGAAGGGCAGAGTCAGGATTTGAAGCATTCATTTTTCCAAGTACACTGGAAATCCTTAGAGGGTTTAAGTATGGAAGACATGAGACACGATCAGTACTTTTTTTTTTTTTTGGTCACGCAGCATGTGGGATCTGAGTTCCCTGACAAGGTATTAAACCCATGCCCCCTGCAGTGGAAGTGTGGAGTCTTAACCACTGGATTGCTAGGGAAGTCCCTCGGTAGCTATTTTATTAATTTATTTTTTTGCGGTACGCGGGCCTCTCACTGTTGTGGCCTCTCCCGTTGCGGAGCACAGGCTCCGGACGCGCAGGCTCAGCGGCCATGGCTCACAGGCCCAGCCGCTCCACGGCATGTGGGATCTTCCCGGACCAGGGCACGAACCCGTGTCCCCTGCATCGGCAGGCAGACTCTCAACCACTGCACTACCAGGGAAGCCCTCAATAGCTATTTTAAAGGATCACTTTGGTTTCTATGGTGGGGAGACATATGGAAGCACAGGGCCCAGTTAAAAGGCTACTGTTATATTTCAGTTAAGAGTTGACATCATCTAACACTGGAAGGAAATTAGGATATTTGGATGCATGACATCAGGTAAAGCTGATAGAATTTGCTGATTTCCATTGAGAATTGGGGGATGAGGTATATACAAAGAAAAGGGAGAGATCAAGAATGAATCCTAAAAATAAAAAAGAAAGAAAGAAAAAGCAATCTGAATAGATGGTGCTATTATTTATTGAGAGGGAGAAGATTGGAGAGATGCAAGATTTGAGAGTGGAAAATCCTCTTTTGAGGATATCTGAGGTGTCTGTTAGACATCCCGGGGAGATGTGAAGTATGCAGCTTTAGGGCTCTGTGGAAGTCAGGGCAGCAGAAATACATCTGAGACTTACACCTGTTTATCTGGTTTTTTGTTATGTTTTAATATACTTCAAATTCATTTATATCAGTGTAGTGATAAGCTTGGAGTACAATTATCAACACATAATTTTGATTTACCATAGCAATATTTATGAGTAGAAAAAAAAACTGATGTTACTACTAAACACTAAAAAGTCAATATTTTTCTATAATATTAGTGTTTTAGTATTGAAGAATTATTAGAGATCATTTATTCCTTGTTCTTTATTAGTGAGAAACCTAAGGTGCAAAAAGTTATAATTCTTTGGAATTATATTCAAAAAATAACTTGAATTATTTTCCTACTATATCATTCACCTTTCTCAAGGGAAATTTTTCAGTTTTATTATATCCAGGAAATGGAAACCACACCAGCAAATCAAACTGTCATAAATCGTATGGTATTTATTCATTAAAAAAATGCCTGTTGAGTAATTAGTTACAATGTGCCTAGGACTCAACAAGGCCCTACACATTCACAGATAAAAGATAATGCCCCTGCCCTTCAGAAAACTTTAGTAGAGCATAAGAGACAGATAATTAAGTAACAACACTACCTGTACAGAAGAAATGTGATGATAGTGTAAGTAGAGTATACCATGAAATCACAGAAAAGGGAAACAAAATGCAGCATCACAGGATCAGAGACTTTCAGGGTGAGTTAATATTTGGATGGAATTTTGAATAATGAAGAGTTCCCTAGGCTAAGGCTGGATCAATCAAAGTACAGCAAAACAAAACAAAACAAACAAATGATGAAGAAGATAATAATTGGCGACAAGTAAGTGATCAGATGATTGACATATTGGCATGTGAAGATGTGGCAAGATATGAGATAGAAAGGAAGGTCTTCATTCCCACAAACCTTGTAGGATATGAAAGGGAAGATTTCCTCATAAGGGTACTGGCGAAGTTTTGAAGATAATTATTATTATTATTTTTTCTTAAGGAGAATGACTCAGGAGGGTACACTGAAATGGAGTAAGACTGGAATCAAGGAGGTGAATTTAAGGGCTAAAATAATAACAAAATTGGTAAGAAAAAATGGGAACAACAGAATCTGAAAATTAGAAAGAAACTCAGAGGTCAGTTCCCAGGTTTATGATATCAATTCTGGAAATAACAAAATTAACTAAGTAGATGTTAATTAAGAAAATAAATGTAATAGACACACTTTCTGAGAACCGTGCTGCTCAGTTTCCTAAAAGGTCAGCATTATCTTTAATGTAAGCCTGTCTCCCCACCCACAACTTCAGTCACAGTTGGATCAAAAATAGTCTTCTGAAATAAATGCAGCCATGACATTTGCTGGACAGAAACTTATGACTTGGGTGGTCTGGCTTTAACAGATGAGTTAATCCAATTAGAGATTTAGAGATTGTTACTAGTGAGCTGTTGACTTCATAGCTGGAAGATTATGTACCCTTAGGTTCTGGGGTGGATATTTTCAGGCTTGTGCAAACTGATGACTAAGCCAATTTGTAGAGAAAGGAGGATAGAGCAGACATAAAAAAAGAAAGTGAGATAATAATCATGCAGTCCCTGAGAGCCTGTTCATACAGCTCAGCTGGCAGCCTAAGACTGGCTCAGCCTGCTAGTTTTCATAAAGTCAGATAATCCTTTCACTCCCATCCTTGGATTCTGTGAGGTCCTTTAAACCTTTATAATTAATACTCCCTGTTATCTATCTAGTTCACATGCATCTGTTGCTTTCAGCCAAAGGAGAACTGGGTGAAAAATGCAAGAAATCAATAATCAAATGAACACATAAGATATTATGCAGTTAGGATTTTCCTTTACTCTATGTGTAAAAGAAAATCCAGCTTCTCTGTGAATATCTAGTTAACAGAAGCACAACTTTTTTGGATACAGTCTATTCCATTTTCAGAATTTTAGGTATTAAGTATTAGAAAGTTCTTGATATTATGATGGAATTATCAAAGCATGAACTTTGCCTATTGCTTGTTTCTTCCCCCATCCCATAACCACCTACTCTTTAGCAGCGTGCCTAGGAAAGTTTTAAAATTTGTTATTTGCATCTTCCTCTCTCTCAACATATTAACAGAAGTAGCTTCTCATTGATAAAAGTAAAAGCCCCTTTATCTCAATTAAGAAGTTGTCTCCATTTATCAAATTTCCCTTAAGAGTTTTCTATTAATAATGTGTCTCTCATGTAACTGGTTTTTGGCCAAAATTTAGCTGACATTCCAACTTGTATCATAACACTGGTATGAAATACTGTGAAGGCGCACTTAGCCGTCTGAGCAAAGTAGGGTTCAGTTTCATATCCAATGTCACCAATACCTTGGCTGAAGAAAGGGATGAATAAAATGCAGTGGGTAACTAGATGAAAAGGACACTGGTTAAGATGTTCAAAATGCTTATAGGTATTCAATATGGTACTGTTATAAATAATGCTGAAACATTTTAATATAAAAGAATATTCTATAAAACGTACTAATTTTCTCCAAAGATCATTTATGATTCTAGGGTCTATCAAATATATACATATATTCTTTAAATGGTGTATGCCTCTAATACCCTTTTTATCCTATTCTTCAGGTCCAGGTTATTAAAAAACAAACAAACAAAAGAGTACAATGGAGCAGACCTCAAAATCTATAGCAATAAGGGCTGGTAGATTATACTCAGTTGCAGAATTTCTATAGTGATTTTCACTACTTATGAGTTTTTAAAACTTGTAAAAGTTTTGAGTGGGAATGAAATTGGGTGCAAAAATTGTTCTGAATTAGAATAGTACTACAGGGAAAAATGTGTGAAATATAAATTACAACTTATCAGTGTTATGACAAAGATCATCTTCAATTATAATGGTTTCTAAATTCATATTTCCTTGCTTCAAGTCATTGTGCTATCCTGTTTCCTAGTGACCTTGAATAATATAATATTTATCTTTCAGTCATCACTTCCTTGCTGGATATTTTACCAAGTAAAAGAAGGAGTGCAATTAAGGAGGCCAAAGTTTTGAAATATTTCCAATGTATTTTCCTTTCTTGGAAATTAAATTACTTTCTTGTTACTTTTCATTCTTTTAGAATTATTTTAGAGAAGACCATGAGAGAACCTCCAGGACTAAAAGTTTATTACTGAACTTTGAGTTTCAAACTTAACTAAAAAATTCATAGCAAAGCAGACTTTCAAAAGAGAGAGTACAAGTTTTTCTAGAAACAACCAAAGGAGAGTTTATATCTGTTAAGAACCAAAGCCGAGATGATAGACCATAATGTCAGAAGAAAGAGCAGATAAAGTAACAGACACATAAAGAGATTTAGGAAGATTGAATCAATTCAGGTTGATTGGAGAAACTGATCATCTTGGAAATTTCCTGCTTCCCCCTGTGTAGTCTTGGCAAACTCCAAAGCCCTCAGAGAAACCCCAGTGTTACCAGTTGCTATGGTCTCCATGACACAACAAAGTAATGACAGGAGAAGTTGTCTAGATGAATAAACATGAGAGTAGCCTCAGCAGATATGGCACACTCCAGCCTGAATTATGAAATATGTGGTTGAAATCTTCCGGACAATGGACACCAAGGGATATACAGAAGTTCTGAGAATGATGGTGGATTTCAAGAGGCCTAGGTTAAATATAACAGCATCCCAGAGTTTGGGAACTCTTGACTACAGGCAAAGGCCAGGTATACAGTTATCAGCAGTGGGTTCCAGAACAATACTTGAAAGATCAGATGGGACCAGCCACACATCAATGGATACCAGGTCATGATGCCCAATTTCCTGGAAGGTAAAGTTTCACTGCAGCAGATGCTATGAGATCATGGTGAGACACCTAAAACTAAGAAAATCTAATTCAATGTCAAAAAAATACCTAATATTTCCTCTCCATCCAGATACAATCTGGGCAAGGAGGGAATGAAGAAAGTTCATGGACATGGATAGAACCCCTCCCCAACCTTATCTTCCCCCCAAAAACTGAATAATTATGTAAAAGCTATTCATTTTGGTCTCTTTTATGATGCTATCACATGTTTCTTCATATGAGGAAATGAAGGCTGAAGAGCAAGAAGATATTCATTATTAGGAAATAAGGATATTTATAGGACTTTTTTCATATTTAGGAATTGTATGAAAATTTAAGTTCTATTATAAGACTTAAACAACTTGAAAAATGCATTCATGTGGCCTTTGTTGTAGCTCAGTACAGATCTATCCTTTATGTATGAAACGAGAATAAAATACAAGGTAACAACTAGGAGAAAAGCATTAGCAAACTGTGCTGTTAGTCACTTCACTAAATCAGGCAAGTCATAAAAGATGAGCAAAGCCAGATTTTCAAATTTATTCTACAAATTCATTTTCACACATCATCAAAGCTAAGTCCTCAGTGAAAATACAAGTATTATAAATATAGTCAGCATCTCAGCATGTGTAGAATACACTATAAGAATTAATTATCAAAGCACTTAAAATTAATCAATAATCACAGCAAAGCCAACAGCTATTACTTACTTCCATATCAGATTAGCTGAAGATAAACAGGAAACAAGATAAATGTATCATCTATTCTGAATTATCAACATAGCAATCCTCACTGGCTCAGTATAATTTCCAAATTTTACTCTAATATATTCAGATATTTAATATTACATCAAAACTGTAATTTTTATCTCAGACTCTTATTGTGCTTTACAAATAAAGTGTCTAATTGTATATTCCAAACTACTCCAGTACCAACCTTATTTTAGATACCAGCTAAAGACATCTTGTTTCCCGCTCCCCAATGACTTTTATTAGAGAAAATTAAAAATAGAAATATTTTTTAAAAGCCATGAATGGTCCCCTGCCAGTGCCTGACAAGTTTGTTTTTTTATATCAGTTAATATTAATTTATAAAGCACATACTGTTTGTACAATATAGCCCTAAAACCTAGGTGGAAAGCAGAAGGTGAAAGAATTAAAAATAAGTCTCTTCCAATGAAGCACTTAAATATGTACATAAGTATTCTACAGATGAAACAAAAAGTTTAATCTGAAACAGTCATAGAGAAACCAGAAACAGAGAATAATTATTTGATGTGATATAAGGTTTAAAAAAATCTCTTCTGGGACAATTATGTAGTAGAGGAAATTCAGCTCTAAACATTTGACTGACTTTTCCCATTTTTTCCACAAATCCTCCCCATTGGCCATCTAGACACTGTCTCCAAATCCTTTACTCCCTAACTCCAAAGAAAAAAGAGAGAAATAAAGGAAGTACAAGAGATAAGGGAAGGAGAGAGAGAAAAGTACAGAGTGGACCCAACTAGAACTGAAGACATCCAAGAATACATCAGTTTTCTCAGTGCCTTAGTCTCGACCAACACTTTGTGGAAAATTTACTCATTTAACCCAGATCCCTGAGATGCCTCCTTATACCTCCTGGTAAATGTAGATGCTCTTGACAGACAACTTATTCTACTGTCAACATACCTCTACTAGAGCGCAGATCACAAAGTACTTTAAAAATCCCTTCTTGGGGGACCTTCAAGATGGCGGAGAAGTAAGACGTGGAGAACACCTTCCTCCCCACAAATACATCAAAAATACATCTACATGTAGAACAGCTCCTACAGAACACCTACTGAACGCTGGAAGGAGACCGCAGACTTCCCAAAAGGCAAGAAACTCCCCACGAACCTGGGTAGGACAAAAGAAAAAAGAAAAAACAGAGACAAAAGAATAGGGATGGGACTTGCACCTCTGGGAGGGAGCTGTGAAGGAGGAAAGGCTTCCACACACTAGGAAGCCCCTTCAGTGGTGGAAACGGGGGGTGGGGAGGGGGAAGCTTCAAAGCGACAGAGGAGAGCACAGCAATAGGCGCACAGAGGGCAAAGTGGAAAGGTTCCTTTACAGAGGATCCCTGCTGACCAGCACTCAACAGCCTGAGAGGCTTGTCTGCTCACTCACAGGGATGGGTGGGGGCTGGGAGCTGAGGCTCAGGCTTCAGAGGTCAGATTCCAGGGAGAGGACTAGGGTTGGCTATGTGAACACAGCCTGAAGGGGGCTAGTGAGCCACAGCTAGCCAGGAGGGAGTCTGGGGAAAAGTCTGGACCTGCCTAAGAGGCAAGAGACCATTGTTTCGGGGTGTGCGAGGAGAGGGGATTCAGAGCAACGACCTAAACGAGCTTCAGAGACAGGTGCGAGCCGTGGCTATCAGCGCGGACACCAGAGATGGGCATGAAATGCTAAAGCTGCTGCTGCAGCCACCAAGAAGCCTGTGTGCAAGCACAGGTCACTATCCATAACTCCCCTCCCAGGAGCCTGTGCAGCCCGCCACTGCCACAGTCCCGTGTTCCAGGGACAACTTCCCTGGGAGAACACATGGCGCACCTCAGGCTGTTGCAACAACATGCCAGCCTCTGCCACTGCAGGCTCACCCTGCATTCCACATTCCATACCCCCCCCTCCGCCCAGCCTGAGTGAGCCAGAGTCCCCTAATCAGCTGCTATTTTAACCTCAGTTCTGTCTGAGCAAAGAACAGATGCCCTCAGGCGGCCTAAACGCAGAAGCGAGGCCAAATCCAAAGCTGAACTCCAGGAGCTGTGTGAACAAAGAAGAGAAAGGGGAATCTCTCCTAGCAGCCTCAGGAGCAGTGGATTAAATCTCCACAATCAACTTGATGTGCCCTTCATCTGTGGAACACCTGAATAGACAAAAAATCATACCAAAATTGGCTTTGGGAGCAGCTGTAGACTTGGGATTTGCTTTCTGCATCTAATTTGTTTCCAGGTTTATGTTTATCTTACTTTAGCATTCAGAGCTTATTATCATTGGTAGATTTGTTTATTGATTTGGTTGTTCTCTCCCTTTTTTGTTTTTACTATATATATATATATATATAAAATTTTCCTTTTTCTCTTTTTGTGTGATTTTCTGTATAGCTTTGCTTTTACCATTTGTCCTAGGGTTGTGTGTGTCCATTTTTTTTTTTCCAGTATAGTTTTTAGTGCTTGCTATCATTGGTGGATTTGTTTTTGATTTGCTTGCTCACTTCTTTCTTTCCTTTTTTTATTATTTAAAAATTTTTTATTGTTAATAATTAAAAAATATTTTAATAACTTCCTTTTCTTTAATCTCTCCCTTTCTTTCCTCTTTCTTTTTTTTTCTTTCTTTCCTTCCTTCCTTCCTCCCTCTCTCGCTCCCACCTTTCTTTCTTCCTTCCTTCCTCCTTCCCTCCCTCCCCCCCATTTCTTTCTTTCTTTCTTTCTTTCTTCACCCTTTTCTTCTGAGCCATGTGGCTAACAGGGTCTTGGTGCTCCAGCCAGGAGTGAGAGCTGAGCCTATGAGGTGGGAGAGCCGAGCTCAGGACATTGGTCCAACAGAGACCTTCCAGCCCCACGTAATATGAGATCTCCATCTCAACGCTAAGACCCAGCTCCACTCAATGACCAGCAAGCTACAGTGCTGGACACCCTATGCCAAACAACTAGCAAGACAGGACCACAACCCCACCCATTAGCAGAGAGGTTGCCTAAAATCATAAGTTCACAGACACCCCAAAACACACCACCGGATTTGGTCCTTCCCAACAGAAAGACAAGATACAGCCTCATACACCAGAACACAGGCACCAGTCCCCTCCACTAGGGAGCCTACATAACCCACTAAACCAACCTTAGCCACTGGGGACAGACACCAAAAACAAAGGGAACTACAAACCTGCAGCCTGAGAAAAGGAGACTCCAAACACAGTAAGTAAAGCAAAATGAGAAGACAGAAAAACACACAGCAGATGAAGGAGCAAGGCAAAAACCTACCAGACCTAACATGAAGAGGAAATAGGCAGTCTACCTGAAAAAGAATTCAGAATAATGATAGTAAAGATGATCCAAAATATTGGAAATAGAATGGAGAAAATACAAGAAATGTTTAACAAGGACCTAGAAGAACTAAAGAGCAAACAAACGACTAAACCAACCTTACCCACTGCAGGCAGATACCAAAAACAATGAGAATGACAAACCTGCAGCCTGCAAAAAGGAGACTGCAAACACAGTAAGTTAAGCAAAATAAGAAGACAGAAACACACAGCAGATGAAGAAGCAATGTAAAAACCCATCACACCAAACAAGTGAAGAGGAAATAGGCAGTCTACCTTTAAAAGAATTCAAAGTTGTTATAGTAAAGATGATCCAAAATCTTGGAAATAGAATGGAGAAAATACAAGAAACGTTTAACAAGGACCTAGAAGAACTAAAGAACAAACAAACAATAATGAAAAACACAATAAATGAAATTACAAACACTCTAGAAGGGATGAATAGCAGAATAACGGAGGCAGAAGAATGGATAAGTGACCTGGAAGATAAAATAGTGGAAATAACTACTGCAGAGCAGAAAAAAGATAAAAGAATGAAGGACAGTCTCAGAGACCACTGGGACAACATTAAACGCACCAACATTCGAATTATAGGGGTCCCAGAAGAAGAAGAGAAAAAAAAAGGGACTGAGAAAATATATGAAGAGATTATAGTTGAATACTTCCCTAATATGGGAAAGGAAATAGTTAATCAAGTCCAGGAAGCAGAGAGAGTCCCATACAGGATAAATGCAAGGAGAAACACACCAAGACACATATTAATCAAACTATCAAAAATTAAATACATGTTAAAAAATGTTAAAAGCAGCAAGGGAAAAGCAACAAATAACGTACAAGGGAGTCCCCATAAAGTTAAGAGCTGATCTTTCAGCAGAAACTCTGCAAGCCAGAAGGGAGTGGCAGGACATATTTAAAGTAATGAAAGGGAAAAACGTACAACCAAGATTACTCTAACCAGCAAGGATCTCATTCAGATTGGATGGAGAAATTAAAACCTTTACAAACAAGCAAAAGCTAAGAGAATTCAGCACCACCAAACCAGGTCTACAACAAATGCTAAAGGAACTTCTCTAGGCAGGAAACACAAGAGAAGGAAAAGACCTACAAAAACAAACACAAAACAATTAAGAAAATGGTAATAGGAACATACATAAAGATAACAAACTTCAATGTAAAGGGATTAAATTCTCCAACCAAAAGACATAGAATGGCTGAATGGATACGAAAACAAGACCCATATATATGCTGTGTACAAGAGACCCACTTCAGACCTAGGGACACGTACAGACTGAAAGTGAGGGGATGGAAAAAGATATTCCATGCAAATGGAAATCAAAAGACAGCTGGAGCAGCAATTCTCATATCAGACAAAATAGACTTTAAAATAAAGACTATTACAAGAGACAAAGAAGGACACTACATAATGATCAAGGGATCGATCCAAGAAGAAGATATAACAATTATAAATATTTATGCACCCAACAAAGGAGCACCTCAATACTTAAGGCAAATGCTAACAGCCATAAAAGAGGAAATTGACAGTAACACAATAATAGTAGGGGACTTTAACACCCCACTTTCACCAATGGACAGATCATCCAAAAAGAAAATAAATAAGAAAACACAGGTTTAAATGATATATTAAAGAAGATGGACTTAATTGATATTTATAGGACATTCCATCCCAAAACAACAGAATACACTTTCTTCTCAAGCGCTCATGGAACATTCTCAAGGATAGATCATACCTTGGGTCGCAAATCAAGCACTGGTAAATTTAAGAAAATTGAAATCATATCAAGTATCTTTTCCAACCACAATGCTATGAGACTAGATATCAATTACAGGAAAAAAATCTGTAAAAAATAGAAATACATGGAGGCTAAACAATACAGTACTAAATAAGCAAGAGATCACTGAAGAAATCAAATAGGAAATCAAAAAATAACTAGAAACAAATGACAATGAAAACACAATGACCAAAAACCTTTGGGATGCAGCAATAGCAGTTCTAAGAGGAAAGTTCACAGCAATACAGTCCTACCTCAAGAAAAAAGAAACATCTCAAATAAACAAACTAACCTCACACCTAAAGCAATTAGAGGAAGAACAAGAAAAGCCCAAAGTTAGCAGAAGGAAAGAAATCATAAAGATCAGACCAGAAATAAATGAAGGAAATGATAGCAAAGATCAATAAAACTAAAAGCTGGTTCATTGAGAAGATAAATAAAATTGATAATCCTTTAGCTAGACTCATCAAGAAAAAAGGGAGAAGACTCAAATCAATAGTATTAGAAATGAAAAAGGAGAAGTAACAACTGACACTGCAGAAATACAAAGGATCATGAGAAATTACTACAAGCAACTATATGCCAATAAAATGGACAACCTGGAAGAAATGGAGAAATTCTTAGAAAAGCACAACCTTCCGAGACTGCACCAGGAAGAAACACAAAATATAATCAGACCAATCACAAGCACTGAAACAGAGACTGTGATTAAAAATCTTCCAACAAACAAAAGCCCAGGACCAGATGGCTTCACAGGCAAATTCTTTTAAACATTTAATAAAGAGCTAACACCTATTCTTCTCAAACTCTTCCAAAATATAGCACAGGGAGGAACACTCCCAAACTCATTCTACGAGGCTACCATCACCCTGATACCAAAACTAGACAAAGGTGTCACAAAAAAGAAAACCGCAGACCAATATCTCTGATCAACATAGATGCAAAAATCCTTAACAAAATACTAGCAAACAGAATACAATAGCACATTAAAAGGATCATACACCATGATCAAGTGGGGTTTATCCCGGGAATACAAGGATTCTTCAATATACGCAAATCAATCAGTGTGATACACCATATTACCAAATTGAAGGAGAAAACCAGATGATTATCTCAAGGCAATATATGACAAACCCACAGCCAACATCATTCTCAACGGTGAAAAACTGAAACCATTTCCACTAAGATCAGGCACAAGACAATGTTGCCCACTCTCACCACTATTATTCAACATAGTTTTGGAAGTGTTTTAGGTACAGCAATCAGAGAAGAAGAATAAATAAAAGGAATCCAAATAGGAAAAGAAGAAGTTCCATAAACAAGACCAAAAGACAACCCTCAGAATGGGAGAAAATATTTGCAAATGAAGCAACTGACAAAGGATTAACCTCTAAAATTTACAAGCAGCTCATGCAGCTCAATATCAAAAAAACAAACAACCCAATCCAAAAATGGGCAGAAGACCTAAATAGACATTTCTCCAAAGATATACAGATTGCCAACAAACACATGAAAGAATTTTCAATATCACTAATCATTAGCGAAATACAAATCAAAACTACAGTGAGGTATCACCTCATACTGTTCAGAATGGCCATCCTCAAGAAATCTAGAAACAATACATGCTGCAGACGGTGTGGAGAAAAGGGAACCCTCTTGCACTGTTGGTGGGAATGTAAATTGATACGGCCACTATGGAGAACAGTATGGAGGTTCCTTAGAAAACTAAAAATAGAACTACCATATGACCCAGCAATCCCACTACTTGCCATATACCCTGAGAAAACCATAATTCAAAAAGAGTCAGGTACCACAATGCTCATTGCAGCTCTATTTACAATAGCCAGGACATGGAAGCAACCTAATTGTCCATCGACAGATGAATGGATAAAGATATGGCACATATATACAATGGAATATTACTCAGCCTTAGAAAGAAATGAAAGTGAGTTATTTGTAGTGAGGTGGATGGACCTAGAAACTGTCATACAGAGTGAAGTAAGTCAGAAAGAGAAAAACAAATATCGTATGCTTACATATATATATATGGAATGTAAAAAAAGAAAACATGGTTCTGATGAACTTAGGGGAATGACAGGAATAAAGACACAGATGGAGAGAATGGACTTGAGGACGTGGGGAGGGGGAAGGGTAAGCTGGGACGAAGTGAGGGAGTGGCATGGACATATATACACTACCAAATATAAAATAGATAGCTAGTGGGAAGCAGCCGCATGGCACAGGGAGATCAGCTTGGTGCTTTGTGTCCACCTAGAGGGGTGGGATAGGGAGGGTGTGAGGGAGATGCAAGAGAGAGGAGATATGGTGATATATGTATATATGTAGCTGATTCACTTTGTTATAAAGCAGAAACTAACACACCATTGTAAAGCAATTATACTCCAATAAAGATGTTAAAAAAAACAAAAAAACCCAACAAATCCCTTCTTCCTCTTAGTGAGTTCTTTGTTTCACCAGTGTTTTCCAGGGTTTGACATAGTACTTATGTTAATACTTTTACTTATTTTCATATTCCTTATTGTTTCATTTTCCACTTCTTTTAGGCATGATTGCTTGGAGCACATTTTATCCTCTCAAGTTGATTTCTGTAACTTCAATGTCTTTCTATTAAATCTGATTAAAGCAATTAAAACTTAACTAAGGTTTTACCCAACAAGGGATAAATAGCATTCCAAAATAGGACTCTGTTTACTGAAATCAATTCCCAAAATGTGAGGGAGAGGAGAGAGCGAGAACAAGTGAACCAGTAGAAGTTTGCGTAAATTGCCTCTTTTAGGCAGATTCTGTATGTCTCATCAACTACCACTCCTACCTTATCAAAGCAAGAGAATAAACACACAAATCACCTGACAGACCTTTTGAAGTTCTCTTTAATATTTAAGGAAGGTAGAAAGATTTACTCTAAGAGCAATTAAGAATGGAAAAAACTGTGTTTGATACCAGCCGAACAACTAATTTGGGGAAAGTGATTTATCGTCTCAGAACCTCCTCACTTTCAACAATAAATACGTATACAACTAGAAAACCTTCCCTGCAAACTCACCATGAGGGTTGAAATGAATCTCTCATATGAGACAATGCCTTGTCAAGCCAACTCAGCAAAGGTTAAGTTGTCATTAAAATAGATGGAAGAAATTATTTCTCGTTAAGGAAGGAAACTTTGAAATGGGGAATTTATCAACCATTTAGTATTAAATAAGTATAGTTCTTTAGGGCTTTAAAAGTATTTTTAAGGACATAATGCATATGTCTTTGTGTTCCTTTGTGTTATTATTGATAAAAACAGGGACTATTGCAAACAAAAATTTACATACTGCAATAATTATCTATATTAAAAAAGTATTACATTTTAGAATTCTAAGATATTTTGGTGCATTTCAATGAAAGTAACATATAGAAAATTATAGTAATAATATGACAGACAACCTACACCTATCAAGATTTTAGAGATGTTTCATATTTCCATATTAACTTTAGGTCTCTCTTTAGGAAAAAAAAAATTACATATCATAAATACAATTAAAGCCTGTACCTCCTCAGCTAGTCCACCTTTATCTCTTTCTCCAGGGGTATCCACTATCCTGAGGTTGGAGTATATTATTCCCATAAGGATTTTTGCATATTATATACATATATGTATTTATAAGCAACGTGTAGTATTCTGTGTTTAAAATTTGTATAAATAACTTAGTTTTTTTTACTTAACATTAAGTTTTTGAAAGTTGTCCATATGGATACATGTAGCTGTAGTTCCTTTGTTTCAATTGCTAAACAGTCTTCTATTATAAGAACAGAACAGTTTATTCTTTTATAGAGAAATCCAGTCATTTCCACCTTTTTTCTTGTTGCATTACACATTGTTCATTGGCAGGCATTTTCTTTATTTAATGAGTGCTATTCAAATGAATCCAGCTGTAGGAAATTGTCCACAGCATGGTCAAGTCTGACTACCCTGTCCATAAGCGCCTTCTCAACAGCTGTCCATACTAATGCAAGATAATTTTATGTAAAATTTAATGTTTCTATAAGAAGTTCTCATGAGAGGAGTTGTCTTTTGTGGTGGGAAGTCAAGTGCCAAAGGAAAATCGTAACCTCCAAGAAGAAATATACAACACAGTAAATTTGTTTTGGTGGCTCCCCATGTGATCTTTACAGTACCTATAATAATTTGAAAAAGCCTTTATTTTCTTTTGTGGAAAATAAAAGTCTTGTGAAAAAACTGTTATTGCTCAACAAAATAGTTCCTTTTTTTTTAGTATTAATCAGATTGATTATGCCTTTAAAGTGATCAATAAACAAAAGACTAGCAGTTTCTTGAGTATTTAGGATAACCGTGATCAGGCTTCTGATAAAAAGACACTTTCTTGAGTTCACTTGCTCAGGAGTTGACTTGCTCCAGGCTACAACTTAACAGTTTTGAAATCACTATAGATATATAATGGAATTGAACAATTAAGTAAATGGATGGCTGATGGTGACAGCCAGGTCTCTCTCTTGGAGTCATAGGTTATAGAGAAGCAAGGGAAGAAGACTAGAATAATCAATATGATACCAAATTAGGGTTAGAGACATTCCATGAATTCATGCTTAGCTTAATAGAGATATAGAGGAATACTGTGGTGGGATAATTAATGAGCCCTAAAAAGATGTGTTTGTCCTAATCCCTGGAACCTATGAATATTACCTTACTTGGCAAAAGATGTGATTAAGTTAAGAATCTAGAGAGGAGCTTAATCTAGTTTATCCTGGTGGCCCTAAATGCAATCACATGTATCCTTATAAGAGAGAGCCGAGGAAGTTTTGAGACAAAAGAGGAGGCGGCAATGAGACCACAGAAGCAGAGACTGGAGAAATGTGGTCAAAAGCCAAGGAATGCCTAGACCCACCAAAAGCTGGAAGAGGCAAGGAAGGAATTCTCCTCTAGAGCCTTGGGATGGAGTGTGGCTCTGCCTCAAAGCCTCAATTTTGGGCTTCTAGCTTCCAGACTGTGAGAGAATATATTTCTGTTTTTTAAAAAAAATTTTAATGCCATCCAGTTTGTGGCAATTTGTTACAGCAGCTGCAGGAAACAAATATAGATCTATATATCTACATTATCTATCTATCTAATCTATCTAGATAGCTATCTAGATACATATCTTTGTGGTCAGATAGATAGATTAACATGCATATATTTAATTGCTCTTTCAGCTGAGAGGGCCTAGAAGTAATGATACCCCAACAGCAAAGGGAATACTAACCAGACCCTGTTTTATTTGAAAACATTTTGGAAAGTCTAACTATCAGTGACTCAAGTCACCAATATAATACCTCATCTGTCATATTCACAAAGATCCTACACATAAGTAAAGGCATCTAATACGCTCATTATGTCTGAACATGTCTAAACATTTACATATTAAAATACATGCCATTTACTATGCATTAACTTTCTTTTACACTTCTTTTATACTTCAGTTAGAGTGTTACACTGACTTTTAAAAAATTGTATATTTAGATGAATTATATTAATATTTTGTATGAATTTCACTTTAGGATGTAAAAAAGAGCATCACATTGGAAAGCAATGGACTTATTATAAGTCAGGGTTTTAGGGTCTAGGAAGTTTGAACACCACTGATGTAGGCGCTTCTGATCCTGTGATTGTTTTCTTCTGCAGTATGGAAAGAGTTAGCATGTTGTGACTTCTCAGTTCCTAATCATGCCCTAAGCCTGGCAGTGAGAAGTGTGGCAGAGGCTGGGGGTGGGAGTGCTGGAAGGGAAAAGAAAATAATATTTTCCAGTACCTAGATTCTGGTGTTGGCAGTAAAATTATTTGTCTGTGACAAAATGTATTTATCTTCTGTGGAAATCGTGCTCAATTTATGGAACTATGCTCACTTTAACTACAAACCTAAGTTATAGTGTATAAGTTTCATTTACATTTTATTTTATTACCAAAAAATGTACTGATCAATTATACATTTTGAATGATTTCAAATCCAGGTATCAAAAGTCTACTTCTGAGCCTCAGTCTAATACAAAATTATATACTCTTCACTTTATGGTAACTGTTAACTTACTGACTAACTTGTAAATGGATCAGTGATATATTTAACTGAAGAGGCAACAAAATTAAAGAACAAAGAGAATTGCAGATTTGAGCTATATTCCACCATGATTTGCTGTAAAGTTCTCTGACAAATGATGTAAATTCCATGTGACTAATATTTTAATAAGGAAAATGATCTCTAATTATAGGAACAATAAAAGTATCTAGGATAAATGTAATAAGGAAATGAAGCAGAACTGTGTTGTGTTTTTCCAGCTAAGGACTATTATTACCTTAAAAAAAGTGAGAAGAGAATTAGAATATTTATTTTCCTTTAAACAATAACAACATTAATTCATGACTCCTGTAGCTTCAGTTAGGAATTCTGAGATCAGTCATTAAACTAACATTACAATAGATACTATGATTTTACATGAAGAGACTGCAGGTGCTTCTTATAGAACTATAATAATACATTTGCAAAGAAAATATTTGTGTCATTCCAAAGCTTTAGTTGGTAAGCTTTTTATCAGCAAAAGTATAAGGAAGCTTACTTTCCCACAAGAGAAATAAATAGCAGAAATCAATGTCTTTGAGCCGTAGCTTGCCTCCACACAAGTAGTGAGTCATACTCTCCCATCTGTCCCAACCCGACTGCATCCTTTAGACACACATGCCTCTTTGGAAAGAGCACTGCCACATGTATTTATTATTGCTTTCATTTATGTATAGTTCTAGCTTTGCCACTACCTTCCTAGAACTTTCTGTTCTTTAATGATGTTGAGTAAGCTTTATTGGAAAGATACCAGTCACAACCATTCATAACTGGAGATTGTATTTGAATTGACAAGTGAAGAATTAATGTATTCTAAGAAAAAAATCCACTTTTAAGATACCTAATGATATACAATAGACACTAGAGAAACTGATAGACATTTTAGCTTCTACAAAAATATGACGTAGATGTCAACTGAGGCCTTTTTCATTTTGAGATTTAAACATTATTGGTTACCTCCATATCATGTCCTATGGGAAGTCCAACTCATTCCTTAATGTTTTTAAAAATATGGGCATGTTCGTTCTCACAACAACCTCTTCACTTCAAAGTTTTCGTCTCACTGAATTCTTGAATATGGCCTTTTTTCCTAAATAGTCTCAAAACATCATTCACATATGGCACTTGCATGTTTAATAAATAATAGTAATCTCAGAATAAATAATAGTAATGCATAGTAACAACAGAATAAATGATAGTAATCTGAATATGAGGCATTCTTATTCTGAAATGTTATTTTAGCCACTCCTTATCCACATCACTGTGAATCTGTTGCTGTCCAACTGACCATTTTTCCTGTTGGGGGCTCTATTATTTTATCTCCATATCCACAGATCCCAATTAACTTATTATGTGAAGCAGTGTACTTGTCTCTGTCTATCCCAAAGCAGCCTCAGACCATTTTATCTTAATTAAAAAACCAAGCCATTAAGATACATTCTGAAGCAAAGAGAGTTTTCTTGCTGAGATTGAGTTTGTTAACTTCACGGTAAAACAAATAATTTAGTATAAAAACACTTCTAATCTTTAATCCCAAGTAAATGGACCAATTAATTAGCACTAGACACAGGAGATACAGAGTAAATGACAAATTTTTGCCCTTTCAAAATTCACAGCCTGGCCAGGAAGACAGACAAGTGAAAAAGGTTATATACAATGCATTAAGTGCTATAATAGGGCTGTATGGGATGTTTAAGAAGCAGGGAAAATCCAGAGATTATAGAGCTCATGGCCTAGGGGAGGATTCACATAGAGGAAACATATGATCTGAGCTAAGTCTTCAGAGATGGATAAGAATTTGCTAGGCATTTGTGAAGTTAAGGCATTCCAGACCGAGGGAAGAGCATCTGTAAAATCATGGAAATAATTTATTTGGAAAAATAGTAAAGGGATATCTTTGATAGGGTTAAATATACAAAACGATGTGATGCAATTAGCCAGAAGGTAAGGGATTAAAGTGATATATTTTGACGATCTAAGTAAGGCAGAAGTGGAAGTAAACAGGTCTTAGAGGACTTGAACAGAAATAAGTTTCCTGTTCAGATTCTGGTTTCAATGGACTCTGAAGATTCTGGCTGAAGTAGCTCCACAGAGCAGTGTAAGAGTACTATTTAATGGGGGTTTTATTTGGCATTTGAGTTGAACTAATCTTGATATGCATATGGGATAATTCTTTAGTAGAACTAAAAGTTACAAATAGTCAAGGTGCCTTTGCTATAATGTCATTAGTACATAAGAGGGGTGAAGGCAAATATATGATAAAAATGTGAAGAAAGAGCATTTAAGTGAAAAGACCAGTGGACTAAGAAGTGAACTCTGGAGAAAATCAATATTTAATGGCTAAAGAGAGGAAGAGTCTGAGATAGGGAGAAATTTGAGAACGAAATTGGAAGAACCCTATGATTGAGCTGTCTTAGAATCCCGTTGAGAGAACTCAAGAAGGAAGGAGTTAACAGTGATAAATGATACACTGAGATCAATGAAAAATATTCATTGACTTTGGCAAGTAGAAGGACAAAGAACATGGTGAAAGCAGTCTAGTTGGCACTGCTAGGGTGAACACAGATTACAGGGAGTGGGAAATGATCAAGCTAGAAATACACACTCAGAAGTTGGTGGCAATGTCAACATATCAAGGCCAAGACAACAGCACTTAGCATTTAGCAGATGGGCAATAAAAGTTTGTGGGGTAACTGAATGAAGAGATGAATGACAAATAAAATGCTGGGTTGATCCATATCCAAATGAAATAGTGATAATGTACTTATTATTGGGTACTGCATTATTAAATTTAGTAAACTTCAATACATTACATTACTATAATATCCAGAGGAAGATACTGTCATAAGAAAGAGATCTATTTTTGAAAGGTTTTATATATATATATATTTTTTGTTGTTGTTTTTCGGTACGTGGGCCTCTCACTGTTGTGGCCTCTCCCGTTGCAGAGCACAGGCTCCGGAGGCGCAGGCTCAGCGGCCATGACTAACGGACCCAGCTGCTCCATGGCATGTGGGATCTTCCCAGACCGGGGCACAAACCCATGTCCCCTGCATCGGCAGGCAGACTCTCAATCACTGCGCCACCAGGGAAGCCCGGAAGGTTATATTTTTATAGTTACTTATTTCTGTATTATAACAATTTACTTCTCAGAGTTATCTTTGTGAAATGCTTATTTTACCAATAGCTTTTTAGTTGTATACATAAATACCTTTTCAAGCAAGGGTATTCATGTATTTTTTGCCACATCCTTAATTACAGTCTCAGTTTTATCTCCCCAAAACCTTTTCAGAAAGAATAAGATCATACTCTGAAACTATGGGTTTTTTAATAAAAATAACAATTAATAATTTGATCCCTCTCTTAATCAACATGCTCTTTTCTATATGACCACACTGAGGTCTGGATGAATATGCTGAGGACAAAAATTCTAAGAAATCATTTCAGTACAGCCAACTTAATTTTAAAGAATTGAAATATCTGTTTTATCATTACTATAATAGCATAAACAATGGTATATAACTAAAATTATTATTGTACTTTAAAATAATTAAACAGTAAAATTGCTTAATAAGATTAATCAGCCTCTCAAAAATTACAGATTGAAGAATGAACAGTTTCATATATATAAACCTTGGAACTCTACACTGGGGATAGGGGGTGGGGAAGAAAACCTGATCAAGTAAACGCTTGATATATCACATTGTGTATCCCATCCCTGAATGCTCTTCTGAAGTGTTATCTTACCCTGCCATCATCAAGAGGTGGACTGGATTCCATCTCTCTACCTTGTTGAATCTTGAAAGGCCCTGTGAATGCTTTGACCCATACAATGTGGCAAAAGTGATAGTGTGCCAGCTCCAAGCATAGCCCTTAAATGACCTAACAACTTCTGCCTCCTGCTTCTTGTAGGCCTTCATGCAAGAAGTTCTGGCACTGCTAAGAGGCAAGACGCAGAGGAGCGCTGAGCTGCTAGACATAGAGTGAAGAGGCCGTCTTTGATATCCAGCCCAGTTTTCACATGACTCCAGCCCCAACTGCTTTCCAACTGCAAATTCATAAGAGACTCCAAGTGAGAACCATCCAGTCAACTACCAGGTAATGAAAAATAGTGATCAATTGTTGATTTAAGCCAGTGTGTTTTGGAGTTTTTGTTCAGCAACAGTAGATAACTGAAATATAGAGTGTATGTTTTGGTGGTGATGATGGGGTAGGTGGTAAGAGATAGATCTCGAAAAGTAGCTGGGAACCAGATTAAGAATTATCTTGATGGAATTTTAAGATTTGGGTTTTATCTTTTTTTTTTTGTGGCACTGCACGGCTTGTGGGATCTTAGTTCCCTGACCAGGGATTGAACCTGGGCCCTTGGCAGTGAGAGCATGGAGTCCTAACCACTGAACGGCCAGGGAATTCCCTTGGGTTTTATCTTAAAGGCAGTGGTTAGACAGAAAAATTCTAATTGAGTTGATACAATTTTGTTGTTGTTGTTGTTGTTAGAAATTGATCTTCTACAAGTAACGTGTTAGATATTGCAACTTAAATTGAAAGAAGCTAACACTAGAATCAGGGGACCAGGTAGAAGGGTGCTTCAATAATTGAAGTGAAAATAATGAGCCTGAACTAAAATGCCAGCAGTAAGGAAGGAAGGATACAAGTGGTGTCAAGATCTATATAGGAAAAAAACATTGTAGAACTCGATTGCTGGGAGATACAGTTTTGGGCAGTCAACTACAAAAATGACAGCAACCCAAATTAAATTTCTTAAGCCAAGTAGGACATATTTCCAGGATAGTGAGGTTTGTCCTGGAACTCAAAGCCTGGGATGTGTCTGTGTCTCTGGGGCAACTGGAACTAGGAACTCTAATGTCTCCAGATCTCTTTCTTCCTAAATCTTTTTTTTTTCTTAATTAAAAAGAAATTTTTTTAAATACAGCAGGTTCTTATTAGTTAACCATTTTATACATATTAGTGTATACATGTCAATCTCAATCTCCCAATTCATTACACCATCATCACTCCACCACTTTCCCCCTTTGGTGTCCATACGTTTGTTCTCTACATCTGTGTCTCTATTTCTGCCCTGCAAAGCAGTTAATCTGTACCATTTTTCTAGGTTCCACATGTATGCGTTAATATACGATGCTTGTTTTTCTCTTTCTGACTTACTTCACTCTCTATGACAGTCTCTAGGTCCATCCACATCTCTACAAATAACCCAATTTCATTCCTTTTTATGGCTGAGTAATAGTCCATTGTATATATGTACCACAACTTCTTTATCCATTCGTCTGTCAATGGACATTTAGGTTGCTTCCATGACCTGGCTATTGTAAATAGTGCTGCAATGAACATTGGGGTGCATGTGTCTTTTTGAATTATGGTTTTCTCTGGGTATATGCCCAGTACTGGGATTGCTGGGTTATACGACATTTCTATTTTTAGTTTTTTAAGGAACCTCCATACTGTACTGCATAGTGGCCGTATCAATTTACATTCCCATCAACAGTGCAAAAGGGTTCCCCTAAATCTTTTTTATTTACTTTTTCTGTACAATGGCTTCTTCCAATTTTTTCAACTTAATCGAGGAAAACATGGCCTCCAAATCGGCTAAGATTTACACTTAATAGTCCCTAATCCAAGAGAAAGCCTATTTTCTCTTCCTCAGATCTAGGAACAAAATGTTCAAGAAATTTTCTGGGCAGATATCTGAGACAAAGGGGAGTTTTGTCTGAGGTGTGGTGAATAATCTCACAGAAGAAAATGTTTCTGTACAGGTGAAAGGGCAACAGATCAAGTAGAAGTTCTTAGTTCTGAGAGTTGAAACAGAAATGTTTTCTGAGCTAATTAAAAATCTATACAATATTTTCAGCACAATAACTGAAGGTTGTGTGAAATGTATGCCAGGGTTTTTCTTGTTTGGTACCATATGAATTCATTTTAAATTCTCAGTGACAAGGCTGCGTGGATATTTGAATAACCAAGGCTTTTCTCCTGTCTTTAAAAAAGGTAGAAGTTCTTTGCTGAAGAGGATGAAAGGCTATGGTTTGTGAGCAAATCTTAAGGGAGTGAATTGGTTTTAGAACAGCATTTCCCAAAGAGAGCTCCTCTAAATACTTTAAAAACACAGGCTTTTGCGATCATGTAAATTCTGGAAGTGGTACATTTTGTGCCTGCCTTTTAGACATTCATTATATAGAAGATTAAAAGCTCTGAAAACATATCTTTCTCTCTTTCATATATGTATGTATAGATGTATATACATATATATGGTACTTTCTAATGTAGTTGACAAAGTTTTTTCAATAACCTTTCTAATATTCTATACTACATGTTGTGAGAAATGCATATAAGATAATGTTAATTTAAAAACTTAGTTCCATGATTTCAAAATGGTAAGTATTCAAACTATAATTCCAATTTAGATTATATGGTATGTAATATAGTGTTATAACACACAATAATGTGTATAAAATCATTATCACATGTTATTCATTAAATGAAATCTCATTAAATATGATAACTATAACTAAAGAATAACATTGGCATTCTTTTCCTTTTTTCCCAAAAGAGATTATATCTCATTAATATGAGATTCTTTGGATTGATAATCTGTAAATCTTAATAGGCATAATTTTCAAACAGTGGCAGACTTTCATTAGGAGAAAATAAGTAGTTCTTTAGTCATGGGTTTCTGTTAACCTTTTCACTGATACTTTGGTAAAACACAAAACATTATAATTCATTTCATTTATAACAAGAATAAGATTAGAGCACAAATCAGCAAATCAGTAACTTGATAGAGCTGAGATCATTTGCAAAATAAACAATAGCACTTTAAATGTAAATGAAGAGCAAAAAAATATCCAGACTCTCAACCCATGTCTGAAGAACAAAAAGCCTAAGGCTCAGAGATATACATACTACAGTTACACTTCTTCTGGGTGTTTGAATATGGCACCGATAAAATATAAGAGGACACAGTCAAATTCAGTGGCTCCTGCACCTTGCTGCCTATCAGGATACTTCAAATAGTTTTTAGAAATAGAGACTCCCAGGGGTTAACCCTAAATAAACTGAATAAAAAGTTGTTGGCAAGGAACTAATAAATGTTTATGTTCAGAAGCACCCTTGGTGATTCTGATACCACTAGTCTATGACTAGCCATGATATGAGGAATCACTGGATTGGGTGCATCCAGGTCACTTGCCAACTGTTTCCAAATACTTTAAATAATATACACTATATTTTCACACTTTCTAGTTATCATTACTTATTCATCATAACGAAAACTTACTGATTAGGCCAAATACTTTGGGGTGAAGATCGTCCAATAATTATTCATTGCTAAATGTGTGATGGTTATTTTACCAAAATTAACCCAACGAATAAACAAAAACCTATGGCTATCAAGTGAATAATACATCTTATTATGAATAATTGGATGGGCTTATTGACATTCTAACATTTTAAACAGGCTCCTGTTGAACCTGATTGACTTTGGTTTTGTGATTATTTATAGAATATTTCTTACAATTTTCCACGCATTTTAAAACATGCAAAATTCTGAACTGTTTTTCACCAACTAAATGTAAAACGTGTTGATAGGTCATTCTATGAGTGAACGCTTGTTGCGTAAGATGAGATTAGGTAGGCGATGAAGTGGGATTTGTCATCAAATGGAAGTGGGGAAATTTGAGCCAGCTTTTAATGAATGCTTACTAGGTTGTTTAGATTCAATTTATCGACCCCCTACACTAACTTTTGTGGCTGGTAAGACATCAAGCAAAAACCTTATCAATGGCAATCAACCAATTTAAGAGAGAAATTCCACATATAGCATGAAACCTGAGAGCTACCCATTGTTGGGGTCCTTATTACTGAAATTCATGATAGATCTAAGAGAAGCTAAAATGTAAGGTATACATCAGGAGTATACATCTTGCACTTCTTACATTTATATTTGCATTTTTTATTTATTAGCAAGAATGTGTCAGATTATCTAATTTTCAGATTCAACATAATTTTGAGTAGCAACTCAATTTCTTAAACTGCTGAAAAAATTTTTATATTTATATAAATGACATAGTTATCTTGATGGCCCCTACTTTTATTTTTTCAAAAGAAAAAGAAGGTATTAAATAAGAAGTGGCTTATCAGGTCTCTTCGATTCCAAAACTTACACACATACACACACAAATAGTCTTTTTCATAAAATGAAGTTAAGATTATCCAACCATTTCAATGTAAATCCTACCAAGCATTCTTGCAATCTTCGTTATTCTGATTGATAAAGTTCCCATGCCTGTTCACATTTAGATTTGAATAACTGGTAAAATCATATCAATTTACCATTAAATTATGATTACAGAGACTGCTAGAGAATTATGAGACACTAGATTTGAAGTAAAAAGAAATATAATTATGTTCATCTATGGGAGCCTTTTCTATTCCCTCTCCAAATTAAAGGAAAGTTATTTTTACATATTTTTAGAGAACTGAATATTCTTCCTTGATTTACAGCTATACACTATTTAGAGTGATTACTGTCTGCCAACAGGACTGAAAGAAAGCTCCATGTGTGAAGGAATCAGGCCTACTTTCATTCATTGGGATATTCCCAGATCAGCAGTTTCTTGTACAGGATAGACTCTCAAAATCCCCAAATACCAAAATCTAAAAGGAATACTTAAAATCCTTTCTGTCAGACTCACTCTGGTTAGAATTCTTGCATATTTTCTTTTCTGCTTACCAGAGTAGAGAAGGATCTTTAAAATTGATCAACTTTAAAAAGTTATATAATTGTTATAATTAATGATTTCTTATTCAAAGATCTTATCACAAAGCCTATCAATTATTCTGGGAAGCAGCATTATTTCAGCAATTTCCACCAGCTATCATTAAAGTTAGTCTTTGCATAGGTGAATAGCTATCACCTTTTCTATCTTATTAGCCAAAAGGTGGCATAGAAATATTCCACCTTCATTCTCTAAAATCTGAAGGGTAGAAATATGGAATTGTACCTGGGTCAAATTTCATGACAGCCATTACAATAGCTCTCTTTGAAGAACTTGTTATGTTAATGTATTTATAATTCAATTTTCTTAAAGTGTTAATATGTAGAAATATAATACCACAAGATTTTCATTTATTTTTCTTACTGGAGTAAGAAAATATAATTATTTATCTGACACATCTAAATATATCTAGAGTTGCAAATATTAGTATTATAATAAAATTATATTGCATATTTTATTGATGCTATCTTACATAGAATGTAAATAAACAATATTTTCATATAAATCCACATGCATTTTGGAAACAGAACAGAATAAGTTTTAAATCTGTATGTCATAGAAATACATTGTAGAATGCAGAAAAAAAAGTTGTAGAACGGAGAAAAGTTGTAGAAGCTAACTTACTCTCACTGACAAGAAATGTACATATTTTGGTAAACTAAAGACTTCTCAAATAAGAGCCATAGGATGGCACAACTAAAGGGTTTTCCCTGGAATCAAGTGGTCCTTGCTGAAATCTGCTATTATAGAAGGCCATTATTTGAATAATAATGTCCAAAACGTTTTTGAGTCATTATCTTGTTATTCCAAAGATATCCCGTGAAACAAAATCACCCTAAAAAAGATGATATTCTACTGGGTTTACCAAGTATAGTTTCTTGGGATCCCAGATGTTGGCTCATTTCTCAGAGGAGATATCAATGATTTACTCTGCCTTATAAGTAAGAAATACTATTGTATCATGCCTGATTTTTCTCACAACTAAATTGAAATACGCAGAGAATTATATTCATGGTTTTCCAAATGTTCTCTAGACTTCGCAATTTGTGATGCTTGGACTTAAATCAGTATTTAAAACAAATGGAGGATTGATGCATAGTTAATATGATCTATATTTCTTTACCCTAATGCAAATATATTTTCTTATAATTTATAACTTGAGATAAGCTCACTGACAATAATCAGGAAATCCAGATAAGTAAAATACAAATAAATCACCAATAATTGGACCACCCAGACAGAGGATTCCTATGCTTCTGCATGGAACACATCATGGCCCTGGCATATTGGTGATAGTGGAGACAAGCCCATCTGAGTGTGATCACAGAGCTATAGAGCAATGTGCATCAAAAGGTCCAGGACAGTCAATGAAGATAACAGTAGCTCAAAGAATTTATTCAGGAGAACTCCTGAGATATCTCTGGAGACTTTTAAAACAGTTGAAGCTGTGGCTGGCCCTATGCTAAGGATTTAAAGACCTGTAATGGCAAGTGAGGGCACAGATAGTAAAATATGGGTTACTACTTGCCAATTTACACTCTGGCTGGAGTTGCCTGGGGAAACATGCACTGCAATGCATGTTATGAACATATGTATGTTTCCATTCTATTTTACACAATGGTATTAGTGCCATTTCTAGGTGAGTATGTTTTGTATTAAAAAGGCTGAAATTTAGTCCTTTTTGTAATAGAAAAGCATAAAACTTTTTATAAGTTCTTGAAATACAATATAGGGCTATTTGGCTAGCTTAATCTCTTTTTAAAAATTCATCCCAAAGTTAAGAAATTTTGAACCTTTTAAAAAAATGCTATACAACACGAAATAGTTGAAACAATTTTAAAACACAGGGAGAAAATGTCATCCTCCATTTCTCTAAAGGAATCAAGGATTGCCTCAGGATACTCTAACTGGTACAAAACTCAGACAATAATAGCTAGCTACATTTCAAAAATAAGTGTTAAAGAGCCTTGTTTTTCTTTTTAAAAATGGAGTGTGGGTGTGGTGACAGCAGTATGTGTGTGTGTGTGCGTGCACGTGTGTGCACACACATGCGTGCACATATTTTAGGTGGTAAGACAATTAAAGGCCAAGAAAAGATGATGCAAAATTGGACTTTCATGGAGCTGTCTGTTATGGGTTTCCATAGTTTTATTCATTTGAAAGGAAAATAATTTTTATCCCAAAGTTAAACTAGTGTTTTCTTTGTTGCATGACCAAAAGTATGACTTCAAGCTAAATAAATTTTATAAATATATGGAAAATTATACCCAAGATGCCCTTAAAAGACTCTGTTTTTAGGGCTCAGTAATTCTAGACTTAAGAATGAATTCAAGTTCTACTATATCAAAGAGTTCACAAAAACATCAAAAGAAAACATTTTCATATTTACATGGGATATTCTCTTTAAAATTGCAAAGTAAAAATATTTATTAAATGATTTTACATTTTTTTTCTCTCATCCGGTGCTTTTTCCATGATGCTAAGTTCTTTCGCAGTCTTTTTGCTCATTTATTTCCCTAGAGTGATGTTGACATACATCTGCTCAAATTAATTAACATCCTATCTCAGTAGACTCATTTAGCCTGAATAAAAAGTTCAAATGCTAATTTGTGGCTGACCTATGTGGCCTCCTCCAACCAAAGTGTAACACCTTATTCTGTTTCACACTAACAGGCAGAAGAGCTGTGCACCTCCTTTCTTGTTTTTGTCTTTTTCAATGACATTTATTGGCTATACTTATGATCCTGAGGAATACAGGTATCAGATGCTGAAATGCAAGAATGGTAAAATATGTTTGAAGTGATATAGAAACCAGAGGTAGTATAGGTAAGATGTTTAAAATATTATCAGAAGTACTGGCATCTCTTTTTTTTAAGAAACATAACTCTGCATGTGTGTATGAGAGAAAGAGAGAGAAAATCCTTTAGCACTGGATGAAGAATTATTTGTGAGAAGCAATATGTACTAATATATTAGTTACAAGTATTGATATGACCTCAAAATTTGATTGTTCTTATAAAATATTAACAGAATCATATGTATTTTGAAAAGAACTTAGATTTATCAGGATGTCTTATTTATGTTTTAAATAAAAACTGAACTGACTTATTTAATAAATGTCCATAAATATCCATTAAGAGCCTACTATTTGTCAGGCAGAAAACTGGGCTCTCTCTCAGTTTTTCAAAAAAGACTTTTCCAGATCTTAAATTTGTAGCTCTAAATATTTTAATTTAGCTTAAATATCTCAACAACTTGCCTTTACTATTTTTAAACATCATAGAACCTTATGTTTGTAAGCAAGAGAAAGCATAGGATAGTAGAAAGAGGCCATATTTGGAACCACAGAGACCTAAGTTAAGTTTCAGCTCTAGTATAGGTACCTCAGATTCTATCATTATAGGAATGATATCTTGGTGACTATAGAGGATTTAGTTTAGAAAATTTAACAAAATATATCTATCTAAAAACAGCCGATAAATTTAATCTATTGAGACTTCTGATCAGGAAGAATAGACATCAACAAACCATCTTTTATGCAAAAGACATTCTGCACAAATTATAATAAATGAGCTTTGATTCCAAAATGAAAAGCTAATTGCTAATTTCTACTTATATTTTACAAATACACAACTAAACTCGTACTTTATTACAACTTTCAGAGGAGGTTTACCCATAGTATGAGGATGCGCATAGGAAAGATATGCCTTCATGAAGTGTGGCTCAGGAGAAAACCACAGTGTGTAGAGACATTGCTGTAGGCACCCCAGGGGTTCCTAAACCTATGTAGATAAAAGGTTTGTCTTCTCTTGGTGAATATTTTTTGTATTCTCTGGATCATTTACTGAGACAGTTTCACAAACCACTTTGTCCTAATTATAACACAGAGTTCTGGTGGAATTAGTATCAGATGCAAGCAATTAACTTCTGTTTTCGTAAAAGCCATCACTTTCCAAAGATTCTTCACTTTCTTTTCAAAATATATATGTGTATATGTTTATGTAATTAAAATATTATGAAACATCACCCATTTGGTGCTTGGTTTGGTTAATGTCAAGTCAAAATTTCTGTCTAGATACTTATGTACTTCATCAAAGGGAGAGTTTGTACATACTGAGCACCTAAAATATATCAATCATTGTAGAGATGCCATCTAATTTCATGTTTGCATTAACTCTTTTGAGATAGTTATTAGAAGATTACACACGGAGTTCAAGGAAAGGAGAATAGAGTGTGGGGAGATAATCAAGGATGTTTCATGGAGGAGGTAAGAGAAGAAAGACATAGAGTTCAGGTAAATGGGATGATGTAAGAGGGAACCAGGGGGTTCGAGTATAGAGAAGTATAACACACAGAGCTTGGAATAGGCACTAGTGTTGAAAAGTGTGAAGTCACCTGTCTGATAGAAATGAAGTTCCACATGGGTACTTTTCAATAAATAAAAAGGAATAAATATGGTCATACATTATAGTTTAAAGAAAAACAATTTAAAAAATATCTACTCTTCTTCCAATCATATGTATAAATTAAAAAGCAATACTATTTTGATAAAAATAATTGTGATAATAATTCAGGAATTGTGAGTATAATTCAGCATCTCTTGTAAAAACTATCTGTTACATATCTACCAATAAGAAGATATAAAAAGCACAAATACATTTTAATATCAACAATTATCCAACTTAAAATTCTACCAACTGTATTATTCTTAAATAATACTTATAAGTTGGGACAAATATTTTGAAAAGCTTTTCAAGAAGAGGCCCCTAAATCCAGAAATGTTATAGTGTGAAGGTTAACTGAAAATTTTAATACGCTGAACAGAAAAACTCACTACTTGAATCCTGGAAGAATTTTAGATCCTTTGTAGTGTGAACGTAGACACTAAAGTATTTTCACAAGAAATACACTCAGGTAAGCAAGTAATTTGTTGAAATGGAAATAACCTATTGTTTGTAAGTTTAAACGTTGAAGTACTAATTCTGTCTCTAAGCAAAAAAATTAGGCTTTTGCAAGGGTATAATTTCTTTGTTTTTTCTCCTTTTTAATAGGATTTTTATATTATACCAACCTATATGACATTATTTATGTAGAACTTAGTTCATAATTTTAAAAGTTTATAAATATCAAACACTATATAAATATTTTACTATCTCATCTACATCAAATTTCACCATACTTTATCAAATTTTAATTGGCCTACAAATAAGGAATGTACTTACAGCAACCATAGTTAACAGATAAACAGCTCAAATTAGTTTAAGAAAGATAAATTATTAAAAGAATAATGGGTGTCATAAAATTCAGGGATAGAAATAAAACTGAGTCTCAGGAATGAAGAAAAGAAAGAGTACTTGAATGTCAACAGACTCACTCTTTTTATCTGTACCCCTCTCTTTCTTTTTTCTTTTCTATTTTACCCTCTGAAAGTCTGCTTTCTCTCTTTAGGTTCCCTAGTTTCAAAAAGATGGGACTCCATACTGCTCCCAAACTTTATGTGTACAAGTACAGAGCTTCCTCTTTTCCTGTTTCTCTTAAAATTCTCTAGAATGATTTCATTGACGAGTTCAGACAAGGTGGTCACCACTTGAACTAAGTATAGTCAATCCTTCGGTATCCATGGGGGATTGGTTCCAGGACAATGCATGGATACCAAAATCCGCTAATGCTCACGTCCCTTATATAAAATGGCTAGTCCAGTCGGCCCCTCTGTATCCACGGGTTCCCTGTCCAAAATTTTTGAATCCGCACATGCGGAACCTGCAGATACAGAGGGCCTAGACTGTGACTGAGTTGGGAGAGAGAGAGGTAGAGGGATGGATGCACGTGTCTTGATGGAAGGAAAGGTCTGCATTTCACTGCCAAAAGCCAGATGCTTACCCTGATCCTTAACGACCAGAGCACCAGTACATTCAGCCATTTGGATGCTTCTACCTGCAGTTTATAATCTGAGACATGTGATAGGCAGCCAATTCATTCAGAGCCAATTCATTCAGAGCCAATTCATTCCACCAAAATGGAGGCAGTAATATTCAGAGTCCAGTGACAGCCTTTTATGTCCAGTGAATTCTGGCTAGACTTTCTTTTAACTGAAACAAATACTCCGTGTTCACATTTTTTTTTTTTTGCTAGTGATATAAAACAGAGATATCATCAAAGATAAAAAATCATTTAATAAGTTAATATTGACAGAACTACCTTAATTCTAGTTTTCTTATCTCATGAGAAGAGGATGGTCCTGCATGTTTTTCAGACCCAGCTTTACAGCAGTTATCTGTTGCCAAGCATTGCAGAAAAATAAATATAACTTAGGAGACAGGAGGAGAAAATTACGAAAACCCAGTAGAAGAAAAAAAATTGAATGAATCTAAAAGTGGTAAGTTACTAAGAAGAATACAGTAAACTAATCTAAACCAATGGTTAATTGCAAATGTTCTCTGATCATAAAATTATAACAAGTAAAAAATGATTAAGCCAGCATATAAAATGAAAATAATTCAGAGAAAGTGTACTGTTTTTATTGTCCACAGATAATTTACTTTTATTCTACAGATAATTACCAAAACAATACTATTAGAGAAAAACATTGAAAACTCTTGTGTTGTTAGAACTAAAGGTGATAGCTAAAAATGGTTCACTGATGAATATTTCAAACTGTATAGCCATTTTATAAGAGAGTTTGTGTTGACTGAACAATAACCACTTGCTCTGGAGAATTCTAATATGGTAATATGAATACTCCTTCAGGGCATTAGGCAAGGAGAGAGATTCTTACAAGTCATTATTCATTGCAATGGACAATGAACATTGTCTACCCAGAGAAGTTATGGCCTCCATCTTTAGTCTTTCTTATTTACGTGTGAATCTCTTTATCTTGCCCTCTTTTCTACACATGCATTCATTTTCTTTTCAAAGTATCTTTTCCAAAGAACTCAGTCATCTATTCCTTTCCAAATATATCAATTTGTTTATGAATTACTTTTATTTTCCTCTACCTCCTCCGATGTGTCATTCTGCTACTCACCCTGGGTATCTTTCTCTCCCAGCATCTCCACTGGATCCTTCAGCATGACCTTCACACATTATATACCATTGACATATTTAAAAATTAAAAACAATGCCTTTAACATATTTACAACCTCTACTCTACTGCCTTAGATTTCTCCCTTTCATAACTATGCTTCTTAAGTGGTCTAACTTCACTGCTTCCACTTGGTTTAATTTGTCCATTGCAATCTGGCTTCATTTCTAATGAATTGAATCCAGTGATCCTTTTAATCCACTTCTAATAATCGGTTTGATACAAATTATTGCTTCTTTCTTTAAAACTGTCTCCACTCTTGGCTTCTATAATGACACATTCTTTGGTCACTATTCATTAATTTTTTCATTTAACATATATTAAACCATTATCACTTGGCAGGCATCATTGTAGGTGCTAAAGTATAAACCTCAGTAAGATGTGGTCTTTGAACTTTTGAGGGGAAAAACATACACAAATAATTATTATAAAACGTGATAAATGCTGTAATAGAGATATTTACATTACAGTATGGTATCATGAAAGAGGACTCATTTTTAAAATCTTTAATACAAATCATTGTTTCAATTCAAGTATATAAAATCAACAAAAATTACTCTATATAAATCTCTTCCTTTAGACAGAAATAAAAATAGCTTCTAAAGAGTTCTGTGTGAATGACATAAAAATTCACAGAATGAATGACTCATTCATTTTGTAAAATAGACTTAAGTATGAAGAACAATTAATTTGAATGATATTAGTTCTGATTAACATTGTAAATAGAAAACATTCATCTTCATTGAATACTTATGAAATTAATCATTATTCAAATGACACTTCAGAGGCTTATATTTGAACTGAAAAAAATTTATAAAAATATAGTCTTTTAAAGCTGAAGGGGTCTTAGAGATCATTTAGTCCAAACCTATTATTTTATAAAGAAAGAAGTGACTCTCTGAAAGATACTTGCTCCACATCATGCAGATTTGTAGGGGCATAATTGAATCAGAACCCAGGATGCTCTGTTCCAAATGATCTTTCTAAAAGAGGCAAATTGAGCACAACAGTAAGTCTATATAGTGAAATACACATACCTCTTTCTGAAAGTACTGACAATAGGCTAAAGAAAAATATTTTAATGAGTATCACATGTGTTCCCCCCATTTACTCCAATTATAAAATGATAGACCAACTCCTAAACACAGTGTTAAACTCCCAGGAATGCTCAAATGGATGTTACTTAACATAACTGAAACTGTGTTGCCCTAAGAAACAAGAATGAGAAAATTAGATTCCTAACAATGTCTTTCATGTAAAAAATTACAAGCTGTGCCTCAAAAAATGTCACAGATAATGCAACAAATATTTCTTTTACCTGTCATCTGGTCACTCTATTTTAGGGCAAATCTACAACTATTCACTTTTGTTTTTTTAAAAATTAGTTGCCAAAGGCTAATCTGAATATGGTGTCCTCAAACCTGTCACATATACATGTTTACAGGGAAATCACACCTTTTCTGTGGAGAGGGTTAGGTTTTAAAGTCAGTTCATAAGGCAAAAACCAATTTATTCAAAACCACTCTAGAAAATCCCTCAGGGAGGCATCACACTGGAGATCGACATCCTACATCACACTAAGTCCATTCCAGGCAGTTCTCCTCCCAAGTTAGAACATATCACTCCCACTGAGGAAAAGCACCAGATGCATGACCTTCCCTGCCATGGAGCTTCTTTGTATGAAAAGTACAATGTGTACTTTTTAATGGATGAGAAGTATCTTTTAAAACAGGGGTTGCATTCAGCCTCACAAGGTGCTCACACCATGAGAAGCACAGGATCTACTACAGAAATTGTTTAGGTTTCCCATATCACATTCACTTGGGGAATATGTTCATTGCATGAAATCTTCTGTAACATTTAAATGGTTATTTGTCACCCCTTTTGTTGTTGCAGTACATGAATAGTTGAATTTACATAAGATACGTGTGCAAATGGTGCCATCCTGCTTAATACATACTCTTTTCTCATATATATGAGACATACCTGTATATACTCTGATATATATACTATGCATACTATGTATACACTATGTATATACTATGCATATGTATACTATGTATATGCATACTCAACTATACACATATATGTAGTACAAGAAATGTTTTGATGGTATAAAAGTTTGTTTCAGAAAACTACTGAATTTTGTTAAAATTCTAACAATAATACAATTTCTAAAATATGTAAACTGTTATATAATAACACATTTGTCTGGTCTTTTGTCCCAGGTTCCTAGGAGGAAGCTTCTGAAACTTTGGAATGCCCCCAGTGATGAGTATCTTTATTATTCATGGTGGGTCCCTTAGGCCATACTTGAGTTTATGCTAATGAGGTGACTCATGATAGGCCCTCAGATAGTTTCAGGATAGGGTCAGAGCAATCCAGAAAGATCAACCATGTGATTAGAGGATTGGAGCTTTGAGCCAGGTGATATTAACCTGACCTTATGACCTCCAATGAGAGGACAGGATTGTAGATCAAGTTCTATTACTTGGGCAGTGATTCAATTAATCATACCTGCATAATAAAACCCCAACAAAAACTCTGGACACCTGAAGCCTGATGAACTTCCTGATTGGTGATACACATCAATGTACCAGGACGGTGATGCATCCTGAGAACACGGAAAGCTTTACAGCTGGGACCCTCCCAGATCTCACTCAAGTGTCTCTACATTTGGCTGGTCCTGATTTGTATCCTTTGTAGTGAAACTTTAATTGTAAGTATAGCGGCTTCCTGAGTTCTTTGATTTGTTCTAGTTAATTATTGAACCTGAGGGAGTAGTACGGACCCTCAAATTTAGAGCCAGTTGGTCAGAAGTATGGGTAGCTTGGGAACCCCAGAGCTTGCCACTGGTGTCTGAAGTATGAAGAGTCTTACAAAGGATTGTGCCCTCAACTATGAAGTCTGTGCTAACTATAGGTAACCAGTGTCAGAACTGCACTACAGTAACCATGTCATAAATGTAACTAGCACTATGTTTGAAGGTAGAGTGAGTTGTTTGTTTGTTTACTACGTAATTCACCTACTTCTCCTGAAGAAGCTACATACATTGGGTGGTGGATAAGAAATGAACTTAATCCAGTCTGACAATTTAAACAGTCCCTTCAGGTAAAGCTCTGATTCCCCAGGACTTCCATATTTTGTACTCTGGCTACTCTCTGAGATGACAGCTCAGGGTGGTAAGGTTTCTATAAGCTCACAAAAAAAGAACAAGAGTAGGGGCCTCAAAGGATGCTATCCCTACCTCCTTTGTTCCTTGTCTGTCCAGTGGTGCATCTCCCATCTTATATTCTTATATTCACAAATGGTCATAATGTAGCTTGTTAATGTAGCTTGGGATGTCTGTTGGAGCTGGTCAACATTGCCAGCCAGCTTAGCCTTACCTAAGCCTCAAGGTCCATTGATTTTCCTTGGATGGGTGTCCCCCCTTCCCACAGACACCTTTACTGCTGGGTCAAATTGCTTTTTCTCACACCTAGCCCAATGGCAAGCCCACAGATTCTCAAATCAGCTCCTTTCAGTGTGTCCTTTCAGGAAGATTTGGTCTGGGAACTCACAGGTTTATATGTCCCTACAGGAGAAATAGGCATGCTAAGGAAACCAAATTCCTTTCTGCCCCTAGCTGAGGGAATCTCAACAGGAAGTCCATTATGGTCAAATCTTCTCTCTGCCTTATATGCCTCTCTCTCTTTTACCTACTATATCTTGACTGCTCAATTCCTGTCTGTCATTCCTCTTATTTCCCCTCTGGCTAGAGAGGGTCAGGCTTTAACCCATTCTCTACATTATTACTCAGTGTCAGAGGTTAAAAGCTACCAATGAAACTACAGCTTGATGGGAAAATTATTTCAGTTTAACTTTTTTCAAAACATTATCCTTTGTTAAATAAGGATATAGATTTTTTATTACTTATGTAAAATAATAAAAATGTGTAGCCAAAAATAGAAAACCACTGTTTAAAGTAAAACTAAATTAGATATTTTTTCTACTTTTCTTCATAATGATATTCAAATAGAATTGTTTAAAACATACCAACATTTGAACTATTTAATTTAGTTACCAGTATGCACTTATCTTGAATCATGCTTTTTCATTAATATTGCTGAAAATTTACCTACATGGTATCACGATTTGTATAAATCATGTCATCTTTCTATGCTTCAGTTCTTCAGGTTTACTCAGGTCAGAGCCAAATGATAAACAAGCTCACAACAATTTTATTTAGACCAAAGGCATGCACTGGTGATAATGGAGCTGTTATATTCTTTTATCGTTAATAAACAAAATATATGATAAATACCTAGAAGGCTTTCCATGATTTGAAAGAACTTTGTACCTTATTTATTAGCTCTGATGTACAAGTGAAAAATTAAAGTCTTTTAAGATTAGCATTGTATGTAACTTTTATCTCTCAGCAAAAAAGTAAAGTACATTTACTCTAAAACAATTTGAATGTACAAGTAAGCAAAAACAAGATAAAATCACCTAAAATCTGCAAATCTAACAACAACAAAAAAAAAACCTTTAGTATTTTGTGACATGTAAAATCACTTTAAATCCTACTGTTCTGGAAAGAAAAATCTGGGTGTAATATCTTTCAGGGTGTACTTCCAGAATTTAAAACATACATTCACTCAAAAACATTTATAACAATAGGATTACACTGCACACCGTGCCCTGTATTTTTAATTTAACATCAAATAATAAATATAAATTTAGAATATTAAAAAACTTCAGAACACTTTCATTGTGGAATTAAGGAGCTATTAAATAATATCACCAATCAATAGCTTCACTACCCTTAATGAAAATAAGAATTGTGCAAAACTATATATTCTATTTTACTTAATATGCAACACATGATATGAGCACTATCATTATTCCTTGTATCGATTTTTTTAGTAGGTTAGAAGTGGTTAAGTCAACTACTCAAGGTTACAGAGCTGGTAATAGTTTGTGAAGGTATTTGAAGTCAGGCCTATCTAAAATTTAAACTCCAAGTTTAAAGTTGGAGTTTAAGTTTACTACTGAAAAACAATCCTGAGAGAATGAGCCATATCTACCAGCTCTTTCACAAAGTCTCTAAATCTAGACACAGGTTAGCCCATTATCCCCAATTACCTCAAAGCTCAGCAATTCTTTGTCCCCTCCTCTTTGTTTCCAATCTATGCTCATCACCTCTACTTTCTATTTCTCAAATACATGATAATTTTCTGTATGGTTAACATCAGGATCCAAAAATAACCTATCAGAGAACAAGCCTATTGTGACTAAACCCAGTAAAAATAGGACAAAAGATGCTCTATTTTAACTTTACAATTGCATGTAACATTAGTCTGTATATTTTTCCCTAAATGTTGATAAAATTTTAAATTAAGACTTTCAAAACTCATAGGCCCTACTGATAATTTGCCAAGTCCATACTAAAGTTTATTGGGTGTTTTTGGGGTTTTTTTTTCCCTTCACTTCTTGCAACTTAAATTTAGAGAAAGACAACTGCTGTGTTGTCAAATCGTGAAATGTGTTTAGGCGGAGTGATAGGAGTTGAATTATGAGCAATAAAAGACACTGCTATTTTTGACAAGACAAATACAGAATGCATGACTCATTAAAAATAATCTATTATATACCTTTTATGCTATCTTTTTTATTTTCAAAAATTGATGCATTCATTAACATTCATGAATGATAGACACTTTTGTTAAAAAGGGGGAGAAATTTTGTCCCATTCACTGTAAAAAAAAAAGTGTATGTATTGATGAAACTTAAAGTTACAATTTTATATGTTAATTGCAACATAATAAACTGTAATGCAGTTCATAAAAATAGTTCCACAGTGTCTACCAGGTGATATTATCCCATCATAGAAAGCCAGTTTGAAACTAACTGAAGATAAATTTTTCTTGCTGGTTTTGACTGACCTATAAATCTAGATTCACAATTTTTTTTTTCATTTACATGGCCTATTTTATTTTATTTATTTTTTTAAATAAATTTATTTATTTTTGGCTGCACTGGGTCTTTGTTGCTGTGCACGGGCTTTCTCTAGTTGCGGTGAGCAGGGTCTACTCTTCGTTGAGGTGTGTGGTCTTCTCGTTGCAGTGGCATCTCTTGTTGTGGAGCACGGGCTCTAGGCGTGTGGGCTTCAGTAGTTGTGGCTTGTGGGCTCTAGAGCACAGGCTCAGTAGTTGTGGTGCATGGGCTTAGTTGCTCCATGGCATGTGGGATCTTCCCGGACCAGGACTCAAACCTGTGTCCGCTGTATTGGCAGGGGGATTCTTAACCACTGTGCCACCAGGGAAGCCCTACATGGCCTATTTTAAATTGCATCTTCTAGTAAAAGAATTCTTCTAAAACATTGCCTGTAATCAACAGAGAACTAACTCGTTTAATCTTTTTTTCATAGAGGATTTTTTTTTCCATTTTGCTATGCTATGATTACGCCAACCAGTTATGGCATCAACATTTGCAGAACCTAATTAGAATGTGACTACGTTGAGGATGATTTTAGGGTTGAAAATTCCTTGGGAATACAGCTGTAGAATATTCTTCCATATCATCCAGATTTGGAGTTCCATGTAGTGATTAGTTACTGCTATTAACGTTTCTGAACTATATTCTGAGCACTGAACTGGGCATTGGAGACAGAGAAAAATAAAGGAAAAAAAATGTCTAACAACTTAATAGAGACAGAAAGGCAGAATATTAGGAGAAAAAAATATCTGTATATACTACCAACTCTCCCTCTCTCTGTTTTACCTTTCTACTACCAACGTGGCAGCATGTTGATACTTAGAGGAACTCTATAATATTGGTTCAAGGACTTGGGAGCAGACTGCTTGGGCTGAGATATGGGCTCTGCCACTTACTAGTTGTGTGACCCTGAGCAAGTTATTCATTTGAAAATGGGATAATGGCAGTACTACCACACTGAATTATTATAAAGTTAAACTAGCTAATATGTGAGTAAACTGCTTAGGACAGAGCACATGGTGTGTACTCTAAATGTTGGTAGGAGAAAAAAAAAAACAACAACCCTGGTTCCTTCTATTTTATAATCTTATGATAATTAAGTCCATTCAATAATCTTTCATTCACTTATTCCAAAATTATATACAGAATACTGTAACTGTTTCTCTTTCCTTTTATGGGCCTAGAATATTTTTGTCCAAGATGATGAGAAACAATATTTCTTGATATGTTATGAGAAACAATATTTCTTGATACGTTATAGGAATTAAGAACTTAATAGAAGAGAAAGCCAATGTGTTCTTTCCAATTTCATATGTAGAGGTGGCCTTCCATGTAAAATATTCCCTAATCCTGTTAATAAGCCAAACTGGTAAATTTAATACTAGATTATGAAAATTGGTACCTAGGGAAGCTAAAGAGAGAACTGCTTTAGGGTATCCCTCAGAACATGCCAGATATGCAGCTCTGCCTGACCGTATCTGATCACTCTGGCTCCAGCCACACTGGTCCCCTTACTTTCTTAGGACACATCAAGTTATCTTCCACTTCACATTTATATTTGCTGCTCCTTCAGTTTAAGTACTAGCCTTCCTCCCAGCCCTACCATTCCCCCCAGCCTATAACCTGCTTGGTTCACACGCTCAGCTCCTTCAGGTCTCTGCTCAAAAGTCACAATTTCAGCAAGCCCCCCCCGACTTAGACTCCTTTATAAAATAGCCACCACACCTTTACTCTGTCTCCTTTACTCTGCCCCTTACCTTGTCCTGCTTTGTTTTCCCCAACATCACTTATCATCATATAACATACTAAATATTTATTTGCTTATTTATTATTTTCAATCTCCCTTCCACAGAGTGTAAGCACCATCACAACAGTAAACTTTCTTTGTAGCTTCAGTGACAGTGACTATCTTGGGAATACAATTTGTATCCTCAAGAACAGTGACTACCACATAGCACATACTCAAATATTTAATGAATAGAAGAATAAATGCAGTTACTTTCTCAATTTGAATGCATCTTGAGCTATTTGCTTTCCTGAGTACAATCTAAATAGATCATATGACAATCTGGAGTTGTGTTCAATTACTAAAAATTAGTAATGAGCTCTTCTTGTGCTCAGATCCTGGATTCTAAAGACATTTTACCATTAAAAGAAACCAAGACCCTTTGGATAACTGACTGATTTTATGTCTGGAGAAGGGAAAGGAAGGTGAGCCTGAAATACAACTTTTCTGTCACAGAAAATAAATAAGCATTCAAAGACTAACAGAGGCGTGTCAAAGGACACAAGGGTCAGCTTGAAGGAGCTCCTACTGACTAAATCTGGGATAACTTGAGCATAAAAACAAATGTTTACAATTGATTAATTGATCTTAATGTACTGAAAATATAAAAATGCATGAATTCACAATAAGATTTGTGTGTGTGTGTGTGTGTGTGTGTGTGTGTGTTTGAGAGAGAGAGAAGGGGATAAGGGGAGACACTAATTTGCCACACTGAAAGATTCATTAACAAAATGTAGGATAAAAATCATATGATCATCTCAACAGATGCAGAGGAAGCATTTGTCAAAATTAAACATGAATTTATGTAAAAAACCCTCTCAATAAAGGGGGTATAGAAGAAATGCATCCCAACATAATAAAGGCCATATATTGTAAACTCATAGCTAACATTATACTCAATGGTCAAAAGCTGAAAGCTTCCCACTAAGATCAGGAACAAGACAAGGATGCCCACTCTCTCCACTTTTATTCAACATAGTATTGAAAGTCCTAGCCACAACAATTGGGCAAGAAAAAGAAATAAAAGGCATCCAGATTGGAAAGAAAGAAGTAAAATTGTCACTATTTGCAGATGACAAGATACTATATAGAGAGAACCGTAAAGAGTCCACCAAAAAAAATTAGAACCAATAAATGGGTTCAGTAAAGTCACAGGATACAGCATCAAAATACAAAAATCTGTAGCTTTTATATAATACTTTAATGACAAACTATCATAAAGACAAATTAAGAAAACAATACCATTTACAATCACCTCAAAAAAATATCTAGGAATAAATTTAAACAAGGAGCTGAAAAGACCTATATATTGAAAACTATAAGATGCTGATAAAAGAAATGGAAGAAGACACAAATAAAGGAGAAATATTCCATGTTCATGGATTGGAAGAATTAATATTGTTAAAACCCAGGCAATCTACAGATTCAATGCAATAAAAATTCCAATGGCATACTTCACAGAACTAGAACAAATTTCTAAAATTTGAATTCGAGACCACAAAAGATCTCAAATATCCTAAACAATTCTGAGAAAGAAAAACAGAGCTAGAGGTATCACATGCCTTGATTTCAAACTATACTACAAAGCTACAGTAGTCAAAACAATATGGTACTGGCACAAAAAACAGACACACAGATCAATGGAACAGAATTGAAGGCCCCCAAATAAATGCATACTTATATGGACAATTAATTTATGACAAAGGAGCAAAGAACATACAATGGAAAAAGGATAGTCTCTTCAATAAATGGTGTTGGGAAAACTAGACAGCCACACGCAAAAGAATGAAACTAGACCACTATGTTGCACCACACACAAAAATTAACTCAAAAATGAATTAAAGACTTGAATGTAAGACCTAAGTGATAAACTTCTTAGAAGAAAACATAGATAGTACCCTCACTGACATTGGATTTAGTGATGTTTTTGTGGATCTGACTCCAAAGGAAAACAAATGCAAAAATAAACAAATGGGACTATATCAAACTAAAAAGATTCTGCACAACAAAGAAAACCATAATCAAAATGAGCAGGAAACTTACTGAATGAAAAAGATATTTGTAAATCATATATCCAAATTTTGTGAGACAATTCAAAGTTGTCAGTACTGTGTAACAACTGCTGTATTGATTGTACTGTGTCTAAAATGATTCTTGTGCTATTTTAATGTGAGAATTTTCACCTATAAAATCTCTATGCACGCAACACACACAAAATAAGAAAGTTTCTATAGCATCAGTTCTTTACTCTATTGGTAATTCAGAGTTGCTCTGCTATTTTAGGTGGAACTACAGCTCATCCAAAGCTAATAAGACAATGCTCTTCTTTACAGTAGTATCCCAGCTAATAAATAGAAGGGATAATAGGATGATAAAGTTACTGTTTCACAACTCCCAAAGGAAAATATGATAGTCAAGGACCATGGATCCTTGAATGCTAAAAATGTTGGGTAACTATTCTAGAATAAAAGAGACTAAAGAGACAAAAAACAAATACAATGTGTGATCCTTGATTTGATCCTCTTCAAAAGAAAAATAAAGTCATAAAACATATTTCTGGAACAATTGGAAAAACTGGAATATGAGGTGTGCATTAGATGATATATACTGGGGTATTATTGTTAATATTCTTACATGTGACGTGATTGTAGTTATAGAAGAGAATATTTTACTCTTAGGACTTCATGATGAATTGCAATGATCTACACAACTTACTTTGAGATTGTTCAGAAAAAAGAAAAAATAGACATAATATAACCAAATATTGGAAAACATTAACAGTTGTGTATCAAGATACGGTGATTCAAATCTTCATTGTACTATTCTTTCAGTTTCACTGTAGTTTGAAATTTTTCATAACAAAAAGTTGAAATACAAGTATCAAAACTTGGATGCTTGAAGTTGGCATAATGATAATAAATAATATAGTCTTTGTATATAAATTAGAAAATGTTGATGCAAATTAATTGCTAACATTTGTGGAATACAACACCCTATTCAAGGTTTCTTTATCTTGGCACTAGTGACATTTTAGATAGTTATTTGTTGCGAGGGACAGCCTCCTGCATTGTAGAATGTTTAACAATATTCCAGCTTATATCCACTAGATGCTAGGATATTGTCCCCTCACCCCCCCAAAAAGAAAACCCCGCAAAATGTCTATAAACATTGTCTTATGTCCCCTGGAGGAACAAAATCTTCTCTGGTTGGGGAGCACTGCTTTACATGTTGATTTTTAAAAATTTTTTTGCCATTCCTCCAAATTGCTACTTTTCAGATATTTAGAAAATAAAAATTAATTGATCATTAATATAAACTACATTTGTTAAAATCCAACTCTTCCCATTAAACACAAAGTATATGTCTCTATTCTGGGGATAAACACAAAGTATATGTCTTTATTCTGGGGATAAACACAAAGTATATGTCTTTATTCTGGGGATAAAAATGGTTGAAAGGATTGCCAATAAAAGAACATTTTTAAACATGTAATTTTAAAATGCTTTTATGATAAAGCCTCTAACAAATTTTAAAAATAAAATTTTGCCTTTTCCCACACTATTATTGTGAATAGAGATTAAATAAAAATTGTTTTGGCCTGGTAGTTTAAGACTTGCTGTTTCTAGTAAGAGATATTAAAATTGTAATTTGGTCGATGGCATATTTACTAGGAAAAAGATATAGGCATTTGGAACAAAAATTACCTCCAGAACTATGTATAAGAAGCTTTTAAAAACATGCATGTTATTAATACATACAACTGCTTGGATGAATGAATCTCTAAATGTGTTAGGTTGAGTGAAAGTAGCTAGTCTCAAGAGGTTAAATTATATATGATTCCATTTATATGACATCCTTGAAAGATAAAAGTAGAACTATAATGATGGAGAAGAGATCAAATTTCCAGGGGATAGAGATAGAGGGAGAGTGTGATGGCATAGTGATAGCAGGAGGGAAGTTTTTGGGGTAATGGAACAGTTCTGTACCTGAATTGTGGTGGTGGTTACATGAATCTATATATGTGTTAAAATTCATCAAACTGTATTATAAAAGTCAGTTTTACTGTTTATTTATAAAACAGAATAAAATAAGGATTTTCTTATAATTCTAATTATAATCATGTAAAAAAGGTCAGTGCTTAATAAAGTTCTTTTTCTAGAAAAGCCTTTTTTGTTGTTTAGTAATAAGGGTGAGTTATTAACATATCATATGTAAAGAAAATGCTTAAAGAAAATTAATAAAAATTCATAACTTAAACTCAAAAGTACTTATAAAATACATAATAGGAACTAATATAGCTTGGTTGATATCATAAGAAGGCAATAAGAAGTTTGATTAATTAAATTAATAAGTTTAATTAAATATCATGCTCCAAATGTCAAATATGAGTATCTTCAGATTATCAGATTTTGTCGCATATTGGTGGGAAGAAACCGCACAGATGTATTCATGTGCTATAAGTTCCCAATTAAATGGTGACAGTCACAGACCTTAAGAAAAGAAGGGGTACCAGCCAAAGCAGTAGCATATCTTGGCTTGTCTCTTCCTTATCATTTGACTCCCTAAAGGGTGGCTACACAACTGCTATCATATTCTCTGTAGTAGTGAGAAAATAGCCAATTTCTTTCTAATAACAACATAATGTTCTACACTTAGACCTTATGTCATCATTTTGGAATGCCAACAATCTATGCATGTCCGTTTAAAAAATGTTTACAGACACCCATTCTTGTGATTCTTGACCCACACTTGGCTTTAGCAAGACTGCATCCTCAAAGGGGAAACAGCAGAGTCAATACCTAGGTTTCACAAGCTGTCTCTACTTCTAGGTTCTTTCTGGTGAACTTGAATCCCCACATTCCACTCTGCCTCTAATTTCAGAGCTTTCACCTCGTGATTCTGATCCTGGGTTTGGTCTGATAACCACAATCACAAGTCTTTCTTCACTTTCCCAGCTAAGAATTTATAAACCCCTTAAGGAACACAAAAAGAGCAGCACAGTTTCTATCACTGTTGCTAGAAGCTTCAAAACTGTTAATTACAATGCTCCTGTAGAATAGAAATTAATTACAGTCCTTAAATGTATTAAATTATTTTTGAAATATCTACTGCTGTTAAAGAAGCTTTAGTTGACCCCAAGTTCCTAGAGCGATCAATATTTCTTTCTAACTTAAAAGCACTCTAATATCTCAACTGAAAGAAAAAATAAATCCAATCTGTACACTGTTCTAGTCTGGAAACATTCTCAGTAGGAATTGTACCTCTGACTTTCACCCTCTCATTAGAGCTTTACTTAATATGTCTGATCAGTGATCATGATTCTGGCTTACAACTATACAGATGGTATTCAATTGCACTTTTAATGTTAAATTTTCTAATATCTCAATACAAAAACAGTTATCATGGGCTGCATATCCATTTTCTGTAGACACCCAGGAAAAATAACTTTCACATTTCCTCTTTTATCATCTACTTCTGTACCACCAGCAGGTTGCATGTCACGCCTTACCATCTGTTGATGTATTGCTTGTTAATATATTTTTGTTTTAATCAGGGAATTAATGGAGGATTCTAGATAATATAAAATTCTATTTAATAGCAATTGATTATCTTTTTTTAAGCAATTAGAATATATCTAAGACTAAAACTTCATGAACCATTATTGACTCTTTTCTTAATGTTTCAGAAGGCCCATCAGAATTTTAAAATTTCTTGTATTAAAAAAAAAAACCTTAGAGAAATTTCATTAAATAAAAAATGGTCAGAATTAGAGGAAGATGATTCTTATTTCTATGCCACTGAGCTCAGCTTTCCAAGCATAAATGTTCACATCCTTTTATTAAGACTAAATGAATGCAATGGTAAAAATTTGCACAACCCAACAATTACCTATTTAGTAATATGATCCTTAGAATAGCCTTTGACTTTCCAGTTCCCATGAGCAAAATACATACGAATGCTTTTCTACCTGTAGTTACCATGGTGCCTCTATAGACTTTCTGTTTTTCTTGGGGAAAAAACCCTCCACTCCCCTGAGAAGGCTAACATTCATGTCCATTTATGGAAACAATTTAATTGATTAAACAAGGATCAATTAAACAATTTAATTGATTCTCTTGTGCTTCTCGCTGCTCTTACATTTGCCAAGTTTAATCGCTCGGTAAGGCTTTGTGTTCCTGAGGTAAGATGACATGCAACCCAAATTCTTTTGATATTCTCTCCTGCTTTCATGGAATTGTACCAAAACGAATTTGAATGCTAAATAAACTGAAACAAGATTGTGGGGTTTTTTGGTTCTGAAAACTGGCAGAATTCTCATAATGAAGCTAAATTATTTACTCTATTTTGTTGCCAAAAGAGCTGAAGTGTGAAATAAAACTGTATTTATACAATTTTTCTCTCTGTTCTATATGTAGAAAAATTTAATTTATGTTAACTTTAAAAAAATCATATATATATATATATATATATATATATATATATACACAAATTTTTTTCAAAGCATGTAAGAGGGTGAAGAATATCCTCTAAGTTTAAAGATGCAATATTTGTGAGATTTTAAAATCACCTTAAGATTGTTAAATTTCTATCTTACTGTAGACTTGTGAACAAATGCTTAATAACTATTTTTCAATACCCCCATCTCCATAATGGAAATAGTTCCTGAAAGTAAAGATAAATGTAATTAAGAAACCTGGAAACTGAATTTCATCAGAGTGATGAAGACAGTGGATTTCATCATCCCACCAAAACAGAGTATTTCTCACAGTACTTTTCTCACCGGCTAAGTCTTATGACAAAGAGATAGTCTTAAATCCACTACTACTGCTGGACAGACAACCAGTACAAACAGAGGCCTCTGTGCTTTATGAGAAATTTAAAGTTCCACTTAAGCTTATCAATCTCAGCTCATACATATTGACCTTATGAGCATTCCTTATAGAACAGATATTTATGAAAATATTGACTTTGTGGTCAGCATCAAGACAGGCTTCAGTGAAAAAAAGTGAGCAAAAACATACATGGGCTCTGCTGTCTGGAGTTTTCATTTAAAAAATCCATATATATATAATTATATAATGAGATAACTAGAAAAGAGTATGGTGCTTATAAACCTGTAAAACAGAGGAACTTGAAGTTATCTAATGGATTAGCAATAGCTGTTATATTAGGATAAGGTTCAGTTGATATAAAAATCACAAAATAAAAGTGACAGAAGCAAGAGAGAAGTTTACTGCTGTCTCATATAAAAGACTCATAGATGTATGTGGTCCAAGGCTATTTAGGGAAGTTCCAATTTAACAGAGGCCCATATTCCTTCTCTTTTGTTTCTGCCAATTTGGAATGTGCTTCTACCTCATCATCAAAGATGCCTTCCTGAGTTCCAACAATCAGCTTTGCATTCCAACTATCAATAAGGAATAAAGTGGGGAATGGTGCCTTTCATCTCTTTTCAAGAGCTTCCTAGAAGTATTACACAACTAGTCCTACTACATTAGTGGGTGAAAACTTAGTCATATAGCCATACCTAGCTGTAAGGAAGGATGATATAGCCATATTAAATGTGCCTAATTAAGAACTGAGTCACTTTTAATAGAGAAGAATAAAATAATAGATATTTGGAGGCAAGTATCAGTATCTACCATAGTTTGCCTGAGAAAATGACTTTAGATCTGAGGTTTGAAGAATGAATAAGTGTTAGGGAAGAGGGGAAGAGTGAAGAGAATTCCTGGCTAAAGCACAATCCACATGGCTATACCAGCCTCCAACACAGCTGGACATGGACTACTCGTATTCAGTATTCTTTTATGTAGTACAGAAAAGAACTTCTCTCTTGTTGTAGTCAATTCTATTTTGAGAATTTTAAAATATTCAATTCAACTGAATCCTAGCTAATTTTATGTAACATAATAGCCTTTGCTAACTCCTTAGATAAGGTCCAGTTTCTCTATATTACTATTTTTCTTGAGCCTGGTATATGATTAATGTTTTTGTTTTGTTTATTAATTATAATAGGTTTACTTTTATGAGCTTATATAAGCTTTTACTATTATCAGAGACACACAGTAAATAAATCTCTCCTGTCAAGATTATATAAATATTATCAGAATATATATATATATATATATATATATATATATATATACACATATTTTATAAGAGCTGCTTGAAGCACTTTTTGCTGAGCTAAAGCAAAGATTTTGAAAACGCTTAGATAATAAAATCTCATATTTTAGGAAATATTTCAATGAAAACACATGTTAAAATAAGTCAATTTAACTGCTTATGTTTTCATCTGATATATACATACTCTGAAAATATCCTGTGACCATTTATTTTTTGAGGAAAGGGGTTTGGAAATTTATCCAAAACAATTTCAAATACTTTTAGATCAATCATTTATTTGTTGACAAACCCAGAGCTGACAGGAACAGTTTTAAAGTACAACTGAAGATACTAAAATTTCACATAAACTTTATCACCTTCAAATATTAGAATCAATGTTATGCTGAATTTTGTTAAGATAATAAAATACATTACTAACCAAGCTACTCTAATCTGTATATTTACTTAATAGGGGTTCAAAGTCTTTCAAAGCAAAATGGTATTTTATTCAAGGAAAATGAACATTTGTGTATCTTTCATAAAATAATTATTTTAACTATCCAGATTACTAAAATTAACATTATTCTGCTTATAAGAAAATTGTAAATTACAGTAAAATATTCCACTTAAAAAATCCTATGAGGGGTTTCTTCTTTTATTTTTTCTTCCAAATATTCTCTTTGGACTGGTTATCCCCTGCCTGAAAAACTCTTGTACTGTGCACCATCTTAGCAAGTAGACGTGACCTTCAATCATGTGTCTTTCTTACCAAGAAAAAGCCTTTGGCAAGTACCAGAGGGCACATATATGTTTATGTAACCACCATAAAATAATGTTAAACCAGATGAGCTGCCAAAAGAATCCAAAGAGAAGTGACGTTGCCTGCTGATAAAGCAACTTATACGTTTATTTTGTAAACATCTTAGAAAGGACTTTCAGGAAGAAAGGCCCATGAAATAGTTTTCATGTGAAGGATATTGATGCTCGAAGATCGAAGAACTTATGAAGTAAAAGCAGGGAGGTAAAGTGGGGAGCAAAGATAAATCAGATGGCAAAAGAGCAAGTTGGTTTGGCTAGGAAAGCTATATGAGGGGTAATGTAATATAAATGGACAGCCTAGGTTACCATGAACTTGTTTAGAGATGACAAGGTTGCCTTGACAGTCATGTTAATTATCTATTGCTATATCAAATCCCAAAATTCAATGGCTTAAAATAACAGTGATTATTTATTATCTCATTATTATTGTGAGTCAGAAATTAGGGGATGGCTCAGTTGGGTAGTTCTACCTTGGAACTTCTCAGAAGGTTGCAGTTAGAGATTGATTTGGGCAGCACTCATGTAAAGCCTTGACTATACTACCAGAGGATCCATTTCCAAAGTATTTCACTTGCATGACTGACAAGTTAGTGCTGGCTATTGGCTGGGGGCCTCAGTTCTGTTTCATATGGGCATCTCTATAGGGCTTCTGGGGCATTTCAGAAGGCATGCACGTCCACTTACACCATATTTTGTTATTCACACGGGGGCAGTTCTAATTTAATGAAGGAGAGGTCTACACAAAGGCATGAACTTCAGGAGGTGAGAACCATTGATGGTTACCCTGGAAGTTAGAAACCAAATCATGTATCATTAATATTATTATCATTATTTTTAATATTAAAAGCTTACTCTGTACTTGGTAGTTTACCCATTTTTAATCTTCATAAAATTCCTGTGAGATAGGTTTTATTGTGTTCATTTTATAGTGAGAGAACTGAAACTGAAAAGTTAAATAACTTGCCCAAACTCACACAGGTGGTAACTGGCCGGATATCTGTTGATCTGATTTCTAATCTTACAATCCTTCAACCATGCCACGAAGACTCAGAAAATATTGTCTGTTCTAAGGATGATCCTGCTGGATGTTAAAAAAATGTCTGCATAGTGACTGTTGTACTTTTTAAAAATAGCACAAAGGGCAGGAGACCGAGGCATTAATAAACACTAATAATTCAAGTATTTTAAAAGCATTTTTTCTTAAAATATATCTAATGATGATGTTTATTTTGTAAGATTAGAATAAGATTGCTATCCTCTCATTGAAGCTAAATTCAAAAAAATCTTGAGACAGCTATTAATGAACTTATAACCAATAATAAACTAGTGCTTTCTTCATGACTGTTTCAACATTATAATTTTCCTATGAACTTGTTGTGATTTTGAACTTGCAAATACATCTTGACATAAGGGCAGATATTTTATGAAAGCAAAGTGACACTTCATAGGCCTTATTATTGAAATTCAGCTGAAGGCATAAAGATAATTATCAAACACACAAGAGGGCTTATTCTTGTTATTTAAGAATTATGTAGTCCAGGAATAGCAACCACATAACACCACTTTTCTAATGAACACTTATTACTTTAATCAGCCTCTAATTTAATTTAAAAATCAGAATTTTAAAAACAGAACTGGTCACATTTACTATAGTAGATAATTTAAAGGTTTTATTTCATTTTACATAATTTCTGGGTGACAGATAAATTAATTAACAACAGATGAGTATCATTCTTGACACAGCAATATATTAAATCTGAATTTGGAAATTCCCTGAAAAACACATCCCCTAAAGGAGGGATAAGTTAAAGGTCATCATTACTGAGGGCTGGTCCTTGATTTAATTAGCTTATTTTAATGCAAAGAAATGGTTTGGAATTCTCATAATTCATACATCAATTGGAGTTAAAAATTGGCCCATGAAAGATATAACTAAATGAATTCATCACAACAAATCAAAATCATGTCTTTCTAAAACAGAATAACTATTTATAACTAAAAGAAGGCCTTGTGGATATTTAACCTTCTACCCACCAGTTATCCTTCAAATAGAAAGTACCTTTTATAGTGGTAAAAGAACTCCATCTCCTGTCCACTGTTTCCCCATTTGTGACATTTCCGCATAGAGAACACTTGGAATTCTGTTTAAAAATGAAGGTTCCTTGGCCCTTACCAGATCTTCTGAATCATCTCTGGGGGTGGTATATGGTAGCTTACATTTCTGGATAATTATGTATTCTAAAGTTTGACAATCCATATAACCGTTCTAAGAATCTTTTATTCTGATCCATGAGAGAGGAAGGATAAAATAAACTATAGTCAATAATGTAAAATCTGAAAGCCCAATATCAATTCCCAGAGAGAATTTCCATTGATAGTTAGTAGGAAGTAATTATAGTCTTGAGAAACAAAGTATTCCATTCAAATATTTGATACTTTAATAATAATATTAATAAAAATTATGCTTTAAGTACTTTTGTTTTACATTCGTGTATGTTGAGCCCCACGGTAAACATCTCACTTGACCTTAATGACAATCCTTTGAGGGCAATATTTCTATCTACTTCATTTACAGATGAAGAAAATGAACTTAGAGAGATTATGCCCAGTAGGTGGCAGAGATACTCAGGTCTGTCTGCCTTCAAACTGCTATACTATATAGCACTATAGATTAATGAAGATTTAATATTCAAACCTGATAGCTTTCGGAAGATATTAGATAGGGAAAGAAAATTGAAGCTGATGTACAGCATGGTAATGTAGAGCATCAAACAGATTGAAATGGAACATCTAAGTGCTATATGGAGTTCCCATGAAGTGCATAGATCCTGATACCATTTAGTGAACATTAAATAAGAATGAATATATTTATTTAAAATTTAGGAATGTTTTAAATTTTTTTCTTTCAAAATTTTTACAAAAATTTTGTTAATTACATCTCCTCTCCACCAAATAAACAAAGAAAACAACATCAACAATAATGCACACATGCGTGCATGCGCACACACACACAGAGGCAGGATGACTATCTTCTGTTGGATAATTCATATTTTGTAGTCACAATGTCAAGTTTAATTGACATAGTCTCAATGTAAAGCTTGGTATAAAAGGCACCTTGTGACTTTTTGGGAAAATGACATGTGTCCTTTATACACCCAGACATTTATTGAGCACTCATAATTCGTTCAGCTAACAAATATATATTGTGTCTTTAAGGAACTCACAGTATAATGGGGAAACAGACATGCCTACTTAAAGTAGATTGGTGTTAATTATTACGATAGAGGTAAGCACAACATTTTATGGGATCTCAACAAGGAGGGTAGTGAACTTAACTGGGAACTGACATATCCACAAGACACATATTGTAAACGGTTTGAAAGAATGAGTGAGTTGGGGGCAAACAAGTAGAAAATGGGGAAAGGAAGTTCTAGGAGGAGTGAGGAATATAGACATGTAATGGATACTTTCTTTTCTTAAAGAAAGGCTAAAATCTGTTTGAGCACTGTATTCTGTCTGTAGTGTACCTCATTATAGTAAATGGAAAAGTGTTGGGACAGAGGTTGAGCAAGCCAGGCAGAAGGCAAGTAGATGATGGCATGTTTATGATTAAGTGAAGTCCAGGTTGGACCAACCAGACTTCTCTCTCTTGAATTTAAATCTTGAATGGAAGGAATGTAGGCAGAGTTAACCTATCTGGTGGTAGCACTGTGAAGAGTACACCCTTCAGTTCATTCTAGTACTGAGATCCAAAGCTGTTCTGATTTCTCCAGGTCTTTACTCACATGTCCTCTTCTCCACAAAGCCTCCACTGCCCAAAGTTTAAGCTGTGCACTTCGATGCTCCCTATCCACTGTCTATGCTCTATATTTCTCCTTAGCATTTATCACCATCTAACATACTATACATTGTTCTATTTATTTTACTATCAGTTTCATCCAATTAGAATATAAGCTTCATGGTTCACTTGCTCATTGCTATACATTATCCTATTTATTATCTGTTTTGTCCCACCAGAATAAAAGCCTCATTTTTCACTTACTCACTAATTATCCAATGCATAGAATAGAACCAGGCACACAGTTTACTGTATGAGTCAATAAAAGTGTTTCCCATATCATTCAAATACATTTTTCTTTTGACTAACATACCATAATCAGTTTCTGTTGCTAGTAAAAGAGCGTTAACTGAACTGTTTTTAAATGTACAAAATGCTTTCAAGTACATTTTCTCACATCAACCCTGAGAAATGTATTATTCTCATTACTTAAAAGTGAAGAAATTGAATCTTAGTGAAGTTTAATAATTTTTGCATATGCACATGTTTTAAGTTGCAGATATGAGACTCAAATCTATCTCACCTGCACCTTGCCTTTTGTACTCTGCCTCCTCTTGAAAATCCCCAATATAAAGGTTTCATTGAGCTATCACTGACAACTACCCACTTTCATGTTTTATCACCCCAATAGTCATAAACTCATTTTCTATATCCAGCTGAAACCTCTTCTATTTTTATTCAGACTCATGTATTCCTGCAGTTTTCTCACCACATATGTTGAACAATTGCAGTGTATCAAATCAAAAGAACATTTCTTTTGAGTGAAAGAGATTATGTCTTTCTTCCATATTCCTTTCCCTGGGCTACGTAATGTCCACAATTTTTTCCATCTTTTCTTCAAAGATCTATTTTTCATTTAATAAATTATGTAGACAGCATCCCATATTAAAGATTTATCTTAAAATGTGGTACCATAACAGGCTATATTAAATGAAATTATATTAATGTAATGTGAAGAGTAAGGGCAATTTTCTAGATAATCTAGCCTGTGGCATGCTATATATATGACTGTATGTTGAGCTTTCCCCACAAAGGCACAAACTCCGCTAACTTTTGTTTAGCTTATAATAAGTTATGACTGTACTCTTATCATTACTTACAATGTTTTATTTACTCATATTTCCCTAAATACATGTTGTATATTGCCATTTAATCTTTAATATTACATATAGGCAAAATATTTAAATAACTTTGATAATTACCTAATAGTGTAAACTATATTAACTTTATTTCAGTTATAATATTTCATGAGGTTAAAAAATCTTTAAATTTATATTATTAAAGAACATCTATTCATTCTACATATATTTTTGGAGAGCTTACTATGTGCCATGCATGTTCTGGGAATCACTGTTAAATAAAATACACTTTCTTGGAACTTATGTCTACAACATCATATTATAGAAGCATTGAGTAAAGCGTAATTTTTCAGTGAGCTTTTTTCCCCCTCTTTTAAAAAAAGTGAAATATAATATCAATCAAAAATGTTACTTCCTATGCAATATTAGACTGAAGACTGACCCATGTTCAGACAGTTTAAACTTAATCTCGTTAGCACTTTGATTCTTTGTTTACTTGATTTTTTTTTTTGCCACATTTACCAATATTTATTCCCATTCCAATTTCCATTTAGGGCGATTAACACAGAAACTCACTTTTTAAGACTGATCCAAAACTATGCTTCCATTCTTGGCTCCACTCTCATTGCCGCTTGATGTCTATTATCCCAGACACAGCCTCTATCCTTTGATCCATTTTCACCTTTTATGTTTTACTTCTTGGAAAGCGAAGCATTCTTCTTTCCAAGGCCAATGTTGCAGCTCTTCCTTTAGCCTCACCCTTCTTGATTTCCCTAGCTTTCTCTACCCTCTATCAATATGTATGTTCAGGGTCAAAGAAAATATAGAGCTTATTTCTTGCTATGCAAAATGGTTTTTTGCTTTAAAAAAGAATAAATGTTGAATGTTTAAGATTTAGTAAAACAAATCAGTCATTGCTCTTTTCAGAATACCATGCTAGTTCAGGAACGATTCTATCCATGAAAGCCTCTTAGAAGAAGAAGTATTTCCTCTTCATGATCTTCATGATCACCATCATCATAAGGTTGTATTTTTATTTTATTTTATTATTTTTCTTTATACAGCAAGTTCTTATTAGTTATATCTATTTTATACATATTAGTGTATATATGTCAATCCCAATCTCCCAATTCATCACACCACCACCCCCACCCCACCCCACTTTCCCCCCTTGGCATCCATACATTTGTTCTCTATATCTGTGTCACAATTTCTGCCTGCAAAGCGGTTCATCTGTACCATTTTTCTAGATTCCACATATATGCGTTAATATACAATATTTGTTTTTCTCTTTCTGACTTACTTCACTCTGTATGACAGTCTCTAGGTCCATCCACGTCTCTACAAATGACCCAATTTAATCCCTTTTTATGGCTGAGTAATATTCCATTGTATATATGTACCACATCTTCTTTATCCATTCATCTGTCGATGGGCGTTTAGGCTGATGCCATGACCTGGCTATTGTAAATAGTGCTGCAATGAACATTGGGGTGAGTGTGTCTTTTTGAATTATGGTTTTCTCTGGGTATATGCCCAGTAGTGGGAATGCTGGATCATATGGTAATTCTATTTTTAGTTTTTTAAGGAAACTCCATACTGTTCTCCATAGTGGCTGTATCAATTTACATTCCCACCAGCAGTGCAAGAGGGTTCCCTCTTCTCCACACCCTCTCCAGCATTTGTTGTTTGTAGATTTTCTGATGAGGCCCATTCTAACTGGTGTGAGGTGATACCTCATTGTAGTTCTGATTTGCATTTCTCTAATAAGTAGTGATGTTGAGCAGCTTTTCAAGTGCCTCTTGGCCATCTGTATGTCTTCTTTGGAGAGATGTCTATTTAGGTCTTCTGCCCATTTTTTGATTGGGTTGTTTGTTTTTTTGATATTGAGCTGCATGAGCTGTTTATATATTTTGGAGATTAATTCTTTGTCCTTTGATTTGTTTACAAATAGTTTCTCCCATTCTGAGGGTTGTCTTTTCATCTTGTTTATAGTTTCCTTTGCTGTGCAAAAGCTTTGAAGTTTCATTAGGTCCCTTATGTTTATTTTTGTTTTTATTTCCATTTCTCTAGGAGATGGGTCAAAAAAAATCTTGCTGTGATTTATGTCCATGAGTGTTCTGTCTATGTTTTCCTCTAAGAGTTTTACAGTGTCTGATCTTACATTTAGGTCTTTAATCCATTTTGAGTTTATTTTTGTGTATGGTGTTAGGATTGATTCTTTTACATGTAGCTGTCTAGTTTTCCCAGCACCACTTATTGAAGAGACTGTCTTTTCTCCATTGTATATCCTTGCCTCCTTTGTCATAGATTAGTTGACCATAGGTGCATGGGTTCATCTCTGGGCTTTCTATCCTGTTCCATTGATCTATATTTCTGTTTTTGTGCCAGTGCCATATTGTCTTGATTACTTAGCTTTGTAGTATAATCTGAAGTCAGAGACATAAGGTTGTATTGAATGAGTGTCTCTACATGTACATGACACAACACGGACACAGAGAAAGCATTAAGTAAAGACACAGAGGTCTGGTGTCTATACTATGTTTCGGAACTGCAAGAAGATACAGGACACTGAATATCTGGGGAAAGCCCTGCAGTGGCAGAGGTCTGTCTAGGATGTTCCCACAGATCATGGCCCCTTGGTCAGTCATAGAACATGGCTGGTATACGATGGCCAAAAAAATTTTTTTCACTTATATTTCTGTGATATAGTTATTTTGAAATTCTTTACTATTTTTTAAAAGTAATGTTCTTACTTGAAGTCTTTCTCAAAGACACACTTGAAATTAACCGATTCTTTTAGCACATCACTGTATTTTGCATGATTCTCTGTTCTAATATTTATTTTTACTTATTATGTATTGTAACATTTGCTCCTTGAAAATGTCGACCATATCTAAAGCAATTTCTCTGAGTGTTTCTTGAATGAAAGAAATGTGTATGCAAATATTTGAACTGCCTTATATTATTGTTAAAATATTTGATTTTTTATGCATTAAATATTTTAACATCTAAACAAAATATTACAACACATGATATACTTTAACAATGATTAAGTATAACTTTTCAAATATAGTGAGTTTATAATATTTTATAATAGCTTTTTTGTTTTAGGAGTTCAAAGAATGCTTTTTTTTTTAGCATCTCGTAGGCCTACTGTAATCTCAAAGATGGATTATTTGAGAAAGAAGATTAATGATGTGCTTAATGAGAAAAACAAAAATACAAAATAAAAGGAAACAGTATGCTATGAAACAGTGTAACATTACATTGTAGTTCACAACTGTTGCTTTTGCATTGATTTTATTTGATAGAAAACAACAAATAAGTATGTCTTTTTTTGTGTATCTTCTGTATTTTTTCACCAACATAATTAAAATTGAGAATATTTAAGCTGTAAAAACTAGATTATGTTTATTTCTTCCTAATGACATTGCTCAGTTGTCCGTGTAACTTTGCCAACTTCTGTTTTGTGATATAACTTAGAGAATAATTTTGTGATGTTGTTTAAAAATGTTATACACTCCTTAGCATTGTTAACATACTCAGTAATTCTTTGACATTTCTGCTGCCAATAATAGCATCAAATCTGGTTGGCTCTAAATAAATTTAGTAATTACTCTAAATCTTTACATATTGTGTGGAGCACCCAGCATACAAAGTGAGCCACTCTCTTTTAATCTGTAGATATTTTGAATTATATCCTAAGTTAGCCAATTTCACAAACTGGTCATTTTAAATTTGCATCTGTATCTGTGTAAAACTTGAGATGATAATAAAATTCATAACGAAGATACAAGATAAACATCAAAAGACTTTACCAAATACAATTGAAAAATAGCAAAAATGTATTTATAAAAGGAATCCAAGTATACTTTCAAAGGGATACTTAAATCAATTCTCTGAAAGCTTATATTCTATAAGCACAAAAATATTTAATATAAAATTAAGATCTTGAAAAATTAATAAATATATTTTAATAAGATCCCTTAGCATATATATGAAGCACTTAAAGTACTTAAAGTGGTGAATATGTTTTCTTAGCATTAATTTTTTCCTAAATTTAAAATAAGCAAAAGGAAAAAAGATCATTTGTGGAATAAATTATGCTATTATTTAGAAAGTACATTAATCATCAAAACAACACTAGCTAATCTTGATTGAATGCCATCTTTATTGGAAGTAAATACTTTATATATTATTCTATAAATAATCCATTTAGCATCATGATAACCTCATGACGTGCTTTACTGTTTTCCAATAGACAGTCAAGGAAAGTGAAAAGAAAGAAATAATTTCACGTGCTTATAGGCAGACTCTAGTGAACGGTGGAAACTAGTTTTGAACCGTGTGTTTAATTTCAAAAGGCATGCTCCAAACTATCATGCAACTTTATTTTTTGAGAATAATTCTTATTATTTGTAAAATATTTTGAAAATATAAAAGAAGGAACCAACAGTGGAAAAGTTAACTGTGAACCAGAATTAAAAATAGATTTGGAATTAGAATTATTTAATTGGAATTACATAAATTATAACAGTAATATCTATATGAACCTTTAAAGTCAAAGTATTTGCAGAGAACCAAACAATGTGCTATTATGACTGTTGGATAATATTCCAAGAGGCAACTAAGACTTTTGAGCACAGAAAACTGGTATTTTGCTCACCATCATTAAAGTCTGGCATAATGGGGATATTCAACAAGGTGTGTCAAATGATTTCAGAAATTAATATAAGAGGATTAATTTTAGCTAGCCTTCAATTTACACATGAATTCATTCATTCAAAAAACAGATTCTGTCTATACGACAAGCGTTAGTCTAGGTGTCAATAAACAAATACGAGTAGTTAAGTAAAATAAATTTTATGCTTTTCAGGAGTTCACAGACTAGTGGTGAAGAGAGATAAGTAAAAAATTAAATATGGTGTAATAAATAATACAATAGACATACATCAAGTTACTTTGTGAAGGTGTTAAGGACAGGAGGATTTAACTTGAATTAAAGTTCGGGGACAATATTTAAGGAGGGGGTTAAAAGGAAATGCTAGCTACCAAAATACATTTACAAAATAAAGCAAAGACACACACAAAGAGGCAGGAGCACCTAAACTGAATTAGGTTCAGAGGTGATATTCAAGGAGAGGTGATTAGGAAAAAGCTTCCAAACTGTGTTTGCAAAATAAACCAAGCACACACACTCCAAGTGATAATAATTCTGGGTAAGTCAGCGGGTCCATGGATTTCACACCCAGCCCCACCCCCACCCCCATTCTCCTCATTCTTTGCCAAGGTCATTTCATCCACTTCCATAGTTTTCCCTACTCTGTAAGCAGATGCCTCCCACATTTACATCTACTATTCAGGCAGACCTGCCTCCTCAGAGCCAAACCCGTTATTTCCAACTGTCTACTCAATCTGTCCAAACCCAAACTCAATATATTGTTTTGCAAAGCTGCTCCTCCTCCATATTTCTCTCTCCCTCACTAGAGGTAATCTTGCCTTTTTCTCTCGTCTCCTATATTCAGTAAGTTAATGGACTCCTTTGAATCTATCTCTTAATGACTTTTCCTTTGTCCTTTATGCTCATACCCTTGCCTTCTCTAGTACGTTTTGCAGACCCCACTTTTGGTCACTGCTGTTGTGATTGCTGCTCATTGAGCTCTTACTAACCACCAGGCACTGTGCTCCGTGCATTAAAAGCTTTATCTTAAGAGCCTGCTAATTAACTTCCTTACTTCCAATTTCCTTCCCCTGCAGACAATACTTGAAATATAAAGCTATGTTAGCTAGGTATAAGTGAAATATATTTGTGGATGCTATGCTGGGTATCTTACAACCATTTATGTATTCCTATGGAGAGGTCATTCTAGATCAGAATACATACTCCTTTTCAATTTGTAATTCAATTCAACACCTACTTACTAAATCAAGGCTGTGTGTTGGACACTGCTTGGTGCTAGTGATTTAACAATGAAAAAAAAGTACACAGTGCCTGTCCTCTTAGAATATATTGCCTAGCCAAATTCTATTAAGCACAAACTTCTGCAGATGGAAGACATACGATTTCCTATGGGGAGCTCAGGAGCTACTCATTGTTTTCTACAGTTGGTCTCACTGATATACAGAGCATTCTTATATTAATAAAAGTGCGTGTTTAGGGAAGGTTTTCCCCCTCTATTTCCCTTTTTGCCTTTCAGCACAATTTGATTAGCAATTTGACTACTATAAAAACATATTTCCAACTAGAAGAAAACTGTGTTAATAAGGATTAAATGAGGAGATGTAACTGAATAAGAACCTCAAGTTTAAAAACCCAATGAGGCTGTAGTACAATGTTTTGAAGAAGTAGAGTTAAATTTCTATAAGTTTCTGAATTAATAGGTCAACAGGATTAGAAATTATATAGCTTGGAATACTTTTGAATACTGAATACAATTTCAGCAGAAGACTATACAGAAAAGACTGTGGAATTCTGGGTTCCATAACCCCAGATTCAGACAGAAACTACGTTACGTATACCCTGCATTATTAACAACTACTTAAGTGCCTTTTTTGAGCATCAGTTTTTTTCATCTGTAAAGCAGGGAAATCATGACAATTCATCTAGATATTTTTGGAAAGCTACTGAATAGTTTTCCCTGTCCTATCAACCCGCCAAGGCACAATCCAATATTCTAACTAAACAGTAAATCGAAGCTTGTCATTCTTTGCTGAAAATCCTTGAATCCTAAATACAAGTTCCTGAGGATCTGGACTTGACATTCAAACCTATTTTTATATTCTGGAGTTTGCACATTGACTTTTAGCCATTTCCTTCTCCAGCTTACGTTCCAGTTATACTAAACTCTGCCTTTCCCAGACACCAATATGTACCTTTAAACATGTCAGTCAGCTTGCTTGAAATACCTCTTGTGTTAGCTCACCAATCATAATCATAATCATGGCTGCATACAGTTGGGCAACAGAGAAAAGCCTCAGTTCTCTCACTAAGCTGGGGAAGTCTGCTTATATTACTCTGTAACCTTGGAGCCAAAGGGTCTGTCTTTCTTATCTCTATTAGGCTACTTTGCTTTCATTCTTCTTTTTTTTTTATGTTCCAAGCATTCTGATAGATATTTCCAGTGCGTTTAAAAAATATCAACAGTGGGGCTTCCCTGGTGGCGCAGTGGTTGAGACTCTGCCTACTAATGCAGGGGACACGGGTTCAAGCCCTGGTCTGGGAGGATCCCACATGCCGCAGAGCAACTAGGCCCGTGAGCCACAACTACTGAGCCTGCGCGTCTGGAGCCGCGTGATCCGCAACAAGAGAGGCCGCGATAGTGAGAGGCCCATGCACTGCGATGAAGAGTGGCCCCCGCTTGCCACAACTAGAGAAAGCACTCGCACAGAAATGAAGACCCAACACAGCAAAAATAAATTAATTAATAAACTCCTACCCCCAACATCTTCAAAAAAAGAAAACCACAGCTTTAAAAAATATATATATCAACAGTAAGAAGTTATAATATGCTCCAAATAATAGAAAAATAATGGTATATTCCCAGGGAGAAAAAAATGATAGAATATTAAAAAATCTGTTTTTTTTCTTTCCTGAAAAGCCAGAATTACCTCAACCTCATATGATCACAAAGATATGGTGCCCCATCCTAATTATTAAGAATTTGAGTGAAATTCTTCATGCAATTGAGAGTTCCAACTTGCCTATTAGTCTTCTATATATTTCAAGTAATACTATCTGCTAAATGAAAAATTATATATTAATCAATTTTAAAGTTCTCTTGATAAAATATGAAATGCCCCAATTAATAAGGAATGGTAAAGAGGTATAAAGAAAAAAAACCTCAAAAAGGTTTTGTCTGGCTGTAACAGAAATCTATTTTAAAAACAATAAAATTAAAGCTTTTCTGAGATCACTAATGTAACTGTTATCTATTTTGAAGAACCCAACACTGGTACACAAAGGCTTAGTATTAAACACATTTACCTTTATATATCTTTAGATATTTCTCTAATAATATATGTCTCACCAACTGCTTATATAGTTAACACAAAAATAAGTTGTTGTTTATTGTGTTGAATTTTCATATTTTAATCACCTTCCAAATATATGTCTCTGCTTATTATACAGAGATATTTGCAGTATCCATTTGCTAGGGACACAGATTAATAAAATGCTCTCGGGGATTAAAACAAAGCATAATAAGGGAGGGATAACTTGGGAGATTGGGACTGACATATATACACTATATATAAAATAGACAACTAATAAGAACCTGCTGTATAGCACAGGGAACTCTACTCAATACTCTATAATCGCTTATAAGGGAAAAGAATCTAAAAAACAAAAGAGTGGATATATGTGTATGTATAACTGATTCACTTTGCTGTACACCTAAAACTAACACAACATTATAAATCAACTACACTCCAATAAAAAAAAGCATAATAACTGCTTCAGTAGTGGTATAAACAGGCAAATGATAAAAGGAAATATACTTAATACATCTTAATACATCATGCATGAATCAGGTGAATGAGTGAAGGCTTCACGGGGTAGGTGGCATTTGAGATGAGTCTTTAAGCAAAAACAATTTTCCAATGGGCAGGTTCAGTGAAGAGGCGAAGAACAGAGGCATACAGACAAATTTCTGGGAAAGCAGGTAAATAAAGTAGTAAGTTGCATGAGCTCCAGACCAGGAAGAGCTTTTATATGACAAGCTAAAGAAGTGAATTTTATCCTTTAAGGACAGGGGATACACAAAGTATTTTATTTTATTTATTTATTTTTTGCGGTATGCGGGCCTCTCACTCCTGTGGCCTCTCCCGTTGCGGAGCACAGGCTCCGGACACGCAGGCTCAGCGGCCATGGCTCACGGGCCCAGCCGCTCCGCGGCACGTGGGATCTTCCCAGACCGGGGCACGAACCCGTGTCCCCTGCATCGGCAGGCGGACTCTCAATCACTGCGCCACCAGGGAAGCCCCCATAAAGTATTTTAAACATGGAAATGGCAGATTAATGTGTTTCCATATTTTGTGACAAAGTGTCTTTCTCTTGTCTTCAGTGGATACCAGGGGGCAACAGTCAAAGACTTTTACACACGTTCTTGGCAGTTAATGTTATTAATACTAGGATGAAATGGCAAAGAAATGTATTCTAAGCAGAAATAATTGCTCTGTGGATTCAATAGATCAAAACTGCTCTCATCAGAAATATATTCCTTTGGTTTGAGGAAGTGGTTTACAAACCACTTTTGCTTTGTTTTTGATAGCAGTATACTGTTTGTTATTGTAGTTCATGAAAGCTTGCATAAAGCTCCAATGAATAAAATAGGTAAATGTAGAATAAGAAAACATTAAGAACCTCAAAAGAATGTATTCCTCTTCCCTACTGTCCCTAGCAACTACTGACAAACTCCCATGAAATCTTAGGACTGGGCAGACTTTGAAAATGTCTAGGTGAAGATACTTAATCTCTAGGAAATGAGGGGGTAGCGTGTTGCTCATCAATACCTCTGGGAGAATTAACACATTAAGTCATGATTAGCTAATCTAGAAGTTTAGTAAAGCATTATTAAATGGTTTTGCTTGCAAAAATAGAGCTAAATGTGAAATGATGTTGGGACATCATTTTTTTTTTAACCTCTTTGTTTGAAGGTAGGTTTCCCATTTGTATATATTTGAGCCCCATAAATTGACAGTTCTAATACACACAAATATTATAATTAATTTTAATTTTCATCAATCAAAAATCATTCTCGGCAACTATACTCTAAAGTTTGATTTTGGGTGATAAGTTATGCACAAAATATATAGTGCAAATTGGGTGTTGGCATCACCCAGGGTCTAAGAACCTCTGAATAGAAACATGCAGACACAATTATCTTCACGGAATATTGAAGTGAGGTCTCATTTATAAGGAAATTAATTTAAATCAAGTGTTAGTCTATACAAAATAGTATTTGCATGTGTGTGTAGAAGTATGAATGTATTTGGCTAAATTAAAATACAATGAAAAAGAAAGGCTTGTAATTAGAATATCCTTCAGCTTCTTATTTGTTGTCTTTTTACCTCTGAACCCTTCAGGTCAAATACATTCTATATCTTACTTTTAAAATTTAATATTGTACAATTTCAGCAAAAATGACAAGCTAGTTTAAACATTTGATGAGAAGATGGAACTGAAACTCAGTATCATTCATGCTAAGCTATCTTAAATGTTTTTGCATATGTTAACTCTTGTGCAAGAATAATTTAAGAAAGTAAGCATTAAAATCTCAATTCCTTGATGCAGAATCATTTCAGAAATGCATTTATGCCATTCTATAATGAGAACCACTTTTGAAAATTTAACTAATCATTTCCACAAGATACATTTTTTGACAAACGGTTTGTTACTTTTACAGCATCTCATTTCTCATGACAGTATTTCAACCAAAGAAAGTATACCGCATTAAATAGGTTAATATATATATAAGAAAAATAATTCTGTTTAATTCAGTCCTTTGAAAATAAAAGCAAAGAGTCAACTTTTATAAACCTTTATATTCATGCTTTAAAAACCATCCTTCTTTCTTCCTTCTTTTCCACCAAAAGCAAAAACAAACAATAGCAACAAAAAGTTAAACACACATTTCCTGTTATCATGAATGTCAGGATCAAATACCATTTTGTGATTTTAAAAATGTAGGAGAACAGAGTTCATATTTGCCAACACTTCTATTTTATCTGAAATCCTAGTGTTTTTACATGAATTGTTATAACATCAACACAAAAATAAGTGGTTAAAAATCATTCTAGTGTGTTTTCAAAGAAAATCACCTGCCAGGAAATGTGTCAGCAAGATCTACTGAAAGAATTGTAAAAAGCCTGTGTCATGACTGAGCCATGGAATTCACTGACCCTTAAACTTTAAGAGACTGAAGCAGAATACCCAATGTCAAAAGCTGCCCCTAAAAGGCAGCTATGGGATATATTGTAAGGAGTGTTTATATCTCAGTGTATGGAGAAGAAAAAAGTAATAATTCTGTAGAGCAGCCCCGGGGCAATTGCATTCTGAGTCACTGCCACAATAAGCTGATCGCCACTGGGAAGTAAATATATTCTGTAACAGCACAGACTTGCGCTACCAGTAGACATCAGTGTAAGGCAGGAGAGGCGACAGAATTAAGAACAGAAGTATAAGAAGGGGGGGAGAGAGTAATTATAGCTACTGCTATAGTTTGCAAAGGCAAGAGACTTTAATCAATCAGATGTGCATTTATTCAGAGCCCCCTTTCAAAAGAATTCATGCTGCCTCTACTATATTAATTCTCTAGGTCTTTACACTTATTTTTTCAGTGCATTATAACTATATAGCTAAAATAATTAAATGTTAGGCTGTTTATATTCCCATAGTGTAAAATATACAAAGAGAAGAGTTTCATTTTTCCTTTTAATCTAATGATGATATGACTGACTTGCAAAGTAATCCTTAGTACTGAAAAATGCAATTTGAGGATAAAAATGAAGTAGAATATGATTTACTTTAGACAACCATTTTCTAGACTGATGACTGATTTATTCACAGGCAGTTGGAATACATTTAGTAGGTAACAGCTTTGTAACTCACATTTACATTTATATTGTAAATCATTTTGACTTTTTGATAACACAAAATCTTGCATCTTAATGAGTTTCTACTTTATCTCAAATTGAAAAGCATACTAAACCTGGTACTTAAGCTACTGTGTTATTGATTGTATATTGCACACATAACAAAATTAAATAACAGGAGTTATGTTAAGCTATGTATATGAAATACAAAACATTTTTCTAAGCCCAGAGAACACAGTTTGCAAAGTTCCCTAAAATGTCTTTTAATTCTACCCTTTCTGTGATATATCAGGGAAGTAACTCTGTAATTTTCACCATATTATATCCATAAATAACAACTTCAGGAGAATAACTCATAAACTCTCAAAAGATGATACTGTAGCAGATTTAAGAATCCTTGTGAAAATTAAGGGTTCACTATTATTTTGCTTGAATTCACAGAGAATCCTAACGCCATCTCATCTCCATATAAAAAAAAAACAGATTAAACTGACATGCACATTATCTATATCTTACATCCCCTTTAATACTTTCACACTTTGCAGTTTTCCTTCCCTTACTTTTCTCTTTATTAAAAGTTTGACTATATATTAACTTCCTAAGTAGTGAAGCCATTTAAAGCACACTTACTTGAAAAGTGTAAAACCGGGTCCCATTAGGAGGATGCACTTTAGGGGAGCCAGAAACGGTGTTCATATCCGAGAAAATCATTTCTGATCAGAGAGACAATATAATCCACAAGGAGCTAGAGATGCAGAGCAGAGAGCTTAGCGTACAGATAAATCCGTGCATGCATTGAGGGAGGCTAGAGGGTAAAATGAAATCTGCCCCATCCTTCTTAGATACACAGTGATAGCATTTTGAATCCTTCTCCTACTTTTGAAATCTAAGCTGAAAGGTCATCGGCTACTGACCTTTTGTGCAGCTAGTTATTTAGAACATACAATGTTTAAAAAAAAATTTTAAACACCGAAGGAAAAAAAGCAAGAACCAACAATAAATGGAGCTTGTGCAGAATCTGGCAGTGCTGTGGACCTGCCCATCTGTTCTCAGTGATAATCACCTCCCTCCACCACAGTCTAGCAGAGTGATTATGCTAAATATCCTGGTTAACCAATAACATACAGTTTCACTTCAGGGAAGCATGCACAGTGTAATTCAGAGGACCTCTTCTGACTAACCTGAAGCATGCTTCCTATACTGTTTAAAGCTGTATCTAGTAACAAATTATTATTTGATCATGATTATTTCTGTATGTTTCTAAATCTCTTTGTTAATCCCAGTCTGTTCAACGAGATTTTAAATTTTAAAGCCTTTTTTTTTTTTAATGAACAGTTCTTTTTAAAATGTATAGATCAAGTCATATTTTAGCTGGCTAGGACATTCAGGGGCAAGGCATATAATTCAGTAAGGCTATATAATAATAGGCACTTTATCAAATAAAATGCTTCAATTATTTTTACTTTTCTAAACTCTTAAAGAACATCATGAATATGAATGTAATCATTGTTTTCTTATTTCCCCCACATTAACTCAAAAAATTGTTTCACAATTAATGCTTTAAAAAGTACCATACATGTGTTTTAAATAATTACAACTTTATCTCATGTATATAGAAAGCAATTAATAAAACATATTTTAGATACATGAAAATTTTTGACCCAAGAACTAAAAATATTGATTACAAATATTTAGGCTGTGTTGCAATGCATGTTCATTTTTCTATGTCTTTTCACACAGATTATTCAGTCTGTATAAAACAGCATATTCAGATGACTTTACACTTTTTAGAGGTAAAAATAAATGTTCCATTTACACATCATTCAAAGGTGGAGACTTCAGGAGGACAGAGACTAGAATGAACCAAAAGTGGTGTCTTTGTGAACGTATCTAAGATGACATAGTTATTTACAATCAAGAACCAGGAACCACCTCCTTTGAACCTGAAGACTATAAAAGTAATATGATGGTGATGAGCTCTTAAAACTTAAATTATTATTCATTTTTACTTTTGATTGTCTAGTCATGATTCAAATTTATAATATCAATGGGGAAGAAGTAGAAAAAATGTTCATTTCCTTAGTTGGGATTTCTATATTATGGTAAATTATGTAAGTAGGTAATTGTTTACTTAGCAAGCTGCTAAATAAATCAGAAGATAACTTGTTAAATAAGTGTTTAATTGGGGGATAATTTTAGATTTATAGAAAAGTTGCAAAGATAGTACGAAGAGTTCCCATATATCCCTCACCCAATTTATGTAAGTGTTAACACCTTACGTTTCTATGGTACATTTGTTAAAACTAATAAACTGATATGGTACATTACTATTCACTAAACTAGGCTTTGCTTGGATTTCACTAGTCATTTCATTAATGTCCCTTTTCTATCCTAGGTTCTAATCTACGGTACCACATTTATTTAGTTTCTATGGTTCCCTAGTTTCCTCTGGGCTGTGACAGCTTCTTAGCTTTTCCTTGTTTTTCATGATCTTGATAGTCTCTAGAAGACTATCAAGAATTTCTAGTCAAGTATTCTGTAGGATATCTCCTGATCTGATGCTTATATTATTTTGTCTGATGTTTTCCTCAAGATTAAACTAGGGTTATGGGTTTTGGAAAAGAATACCACAGGGGTGAAGTGACTTTCTCATCACCTCATATTAATGAAGTGACCTCATCACATCATATTGGGTGTACATGATATCCACATATTACTAGCGATGTTAACTTCATCACTTGGTTAAAGTAATATTTGTTAGGGTTTTCAACTGTAAAGTTACTATTTTTCCCTTTCCATACTCTGTTCTTTGGAAGTTAGTCATTAGCATGCTCTCAAAGAAGTGATAGGGAGGGGTGAAATTTAGCTTTACCTCCTGGAGGTGGGAGTAGGTACGTATGTTACACGGAATTCTTCTGTACAGAAGATTTGCTTCTCTCATCTGATTATTTTTTCGATCATTTATTTATATTGGCATGGACTCAGGTATATTTATTTTATACTTTGGGTTATAATACCATTTATTTGATGCTTAAATTGTCCCAGCATTGGCCACTGGGAGATCCTTCAGGGTGGATCCTGTTACCCTTTGATGTGCTCCCATCCTTTTTTTCTTTAAGCACAAATAATTATTTTTAAAAAATGTTTTTTCCTGTATAAAGTATGTATTATTTGCTAAAATGATTAGTCTCCTTAACTATAACTCTAATTATCACTGCAAGTTTACTTGAAAAGTCATGTTTTCCTTTTCCATTATTATTTTAATTGGCCATATTATTTTGTTTTTCAAATTAATCATTTTTACCCTTCTGATTTCTTAGCCCACATGGGGTTTATTCCATTGATTCTCAAATAAAGTAACTATATACACATATTAGCTGTGGTAATCAGTGATGTATATATAAATTTTTGGTTCTTCCTCCTTGAAATTAATGTTGGGATCATAATTCCTCTTATGGTGGGTGGCACCATGTAACTCATACTCTCAAGAGTTGTGAGTGGAAAAAATGTCTCAAAAACAAACCTGAAGCTTCTTGGGAACTCAGGATTTAAAGGAAAAATTTGTTTGCCAAGTAGATTATTATGGTACAACTATAACCCCCATTTACTTTTATGCTTACATGTAAGTTGGTTCTGGTATAATTTAGATCAAATGACTCACTATATTTCTTATTATTATTGTAGAATAGACAATAAATCAAATATTTCTGGTATAATATCACATATTCCTGGAATAATCTCATATATTTGCTGAATTTGCATAATCCAGTAAACTATATAAGCTAGGAAATCTGAAGTATTTGGTCAATAAGAATATATGTTCTTTCTTTTTCATATTTCTTTTGTGGAGAGGGGAGGAAAGCAGTATGAATTAATGTTGAAAGAAGTAGGAAGGAGAAATAGTGTTAGTACATAATTATTTTAAGCACAGTGCTTTATTCTAAATATCGCTGAAATTGCCAAAGTATATATTCTTCCCCAAACTTTTCTTTTTTCTATGTAGGCTATTTATGATAATAACATTATTTCATTGTTCTGAAGGTCTATTTGGAGACAACTCAACTTTCTATCTCTGCCTAGTAGCAATAATAAAAGTGGTGCCCAGTTCTGAAAATTGCTAGGATACAGAATCCTACCTTATCCATTTTGGTTATAGAGGCCTGGTACTGTTGCCAGATGCTAGGGGCATACCTATAAAAGACACAATATCTGTGCTCAAGGAACTTTAAATTTGGTGGGAGAAACATCAATTAGTAAGAGACAGTTAACTAGCAAGACAACTGAAATGCAGTTTAATTAATACGACTGACTTAACCTAAAGGAGACTAAGTGAGGTCATCTGAAAAGCTAATTCAAGGGATGTATCAGAGTGACCCTCACCAAAATAGGAGATGTAAGTCTTTCCAAAGAGAAGTATCCATGTGTGAAAAGATATGAGATGGCATAGAAATAGAACAGTTGGGAAAATATGGCTGAAAACATTTCAGGGCATAAGAAGTAAGTCCGCTAGGTGTGTGTTTTCATATAGAAACATTTGCTCAAGTGAAATTAGTAAAGAGACAGTCTATGAACACCCTATTCCTATTAAATCAAGTAAAATTAGAACATACTTGTCTTCTAAAAATATATGAGGGCTTCCCTGGTGGCGCAGTGGTTACGAATCTGCCTGCCATTGGAGGGGACACAGATTCGAGCCCTGGTCCAGGAAGATCCCACATGCCGTGCAGCTACTAAGCCCCTGAACCACAACTAGTGAGCCTGCGCTCTAGAGCCTGTAAGCCACAACTACTGAGCCCACGTGCCACAACTACTGAAGCCCGCGTGCCTAGAGCCTGTGCTCTGCAACAAGAGAAGCCACCACAATGAGAAGCCTGCACACCGCAATGAAGAGTAGGCCCTGCTCGCCGCAACTAGAGAAAAGCCTGCGCACAGCAACAAAGACCCAAAGCAGCCAAAAATAAAATAAAAAATAAAAATATATGAAATGTAGAGGCATATTCTCATACTTTTGGTTAGCTTTCCAAATAGCTTTCCAGGATGGCTGTGGCTTGTCAAGAAATTTCATACTTAGTTTAACTGTCTCTGATTTAAAATAAGATTATTTTAATTATTAACTTGAAAGTAAAAAAAGTACAATATTACTATGTAAAACAAAATTTAACGTGCTGATGGTAGCAACTGGTTTTCAGCCAATGTCTGACACATGATGGGTAAATAATATGTCTGCTTCAATTGTTACACACAAACCACTCTCTAAAATCTCTCAAGATATAGCTTTCACCAACAGAAGTAAATTAACGATATTAACTCTAGAAGGTTTAATGCCAGCTATCTCAAGCACTTGAATTTTTACAGAAAATAACTGAAAATGAAAAAACAAAAGGATAACTAAATTACACTTTTTTAAAAAATGGGTAAAATAAAAGTCTTCAAGCCAGACACTTGTTTTTAATAGACTTACAGAGAAGATTCCCAGAAGTCATATAATATACCCTTCTGCCTCTGGGAAAAATTAAGCCTTCTGAAACGTATGTTATCAGTTTGGTTTTATAAAAAGTTCAAAAATACTTTATTTTTTTCTTAAATTCCATATATATGTGTCAGCGTACGGTATTTGTTTTTCTCTTTCTGACTTACTTCACTCTGTATGACAGACTCTAGGTCTATCCACCTCATTACGTTTCTTTTTATGGCTGAGTAATATTCCATTGTGTATATGTGCCACATCTTCTTTATCCATTCATCCGATGATGGACACTTAGGTTGTTTCCATCTCCTGGCTATTGTAAATAGAGCTGCAATGAACATTGTGGTTCATGACTCTTTTTGAATTATGGTTTTCTCAGGGTATATGCCCAGTAGTGGGATTGCTAAGTCATATGGTAGTTGTATTTTTAGTTTTTTAAGGAACCTCCATACTGTTCTCCCTAGTGGCTGTACCAATTCACATTCCCACCATCAGTGTAAGAGTGTTCCCTTTTCTCCACACCCTCTCCAGCATTTATTGTTTCTAGATTTTTTGATGATGGCCATTCTGATTGGTGTGAGATGATATCTCATTGTAGTTTTGATTGACCACCTAGAGGGGTGGGATAGGGAGGGTGGGAGGGAGGGAGACGCAAGAGGGAAGAGATATGGGAACATATGTATATGTATAACTGATTCACTTTGTTATAAAGCAGAAACTAACACACCATTGTAAAGCAATTATACTCCAATAAAGATGTAAAAAAAATACTTTAGAGATACTATTTCATATCCTGTCAGGAAGATTAAGCACAAACATTTTTATATCCCTTCAACATAATTTTTTTTCAACAAATAACTGTTAGACATATTCTGCTTCAAGACAAGCAATTCAATATAGCTTTTCTTTCATTCATTTATAGGTATTGGATAACAAGCTGAAAAATTTGCTACAATCATAAGAATTTGGGGAGTTAAAGGAATACACTGAAAAGGGCTTCTCATTTGTTGTTAGCTTCCAATAAATGCTCAGGGGGAAAGTGTCATACTGGATGAAGAACAGGAGAGAGAGAGAGTGCAGAAGAAGGAAGAAGAGGAAGAAAGACAGGGAGGAGGTGGAAGAGGAAAGGAGAGAGGAGAGATATCAATACAATTTTCATCACAGCATTATAACAAAGAATTTTATAGCCAAGCATTCAGTTAGAAGTCATGCCAGATGGAGTGAAATTTACAGCCCAGATGGGAAATACATCCTAGTGAATCCATATGGATGACATATGGAAGATAATTAAGTATATATTGCTATCTATCTACCTATTTATCTATCATGTATATATCAATCATCTATTTATCTATCTAAATATATATTCATAATTATGCACCTTTATCTATATCTGTATCCTTGTATTTATATCATGAAGTTTTCAGGACGCAGCAAAGATGACCCTGTACAGATAGCCAAGACTTTTACATCCTGCTTCTGAGTTTCCTACTTTCTGATACAGCTGGCTGTGCACAAGTTTGTAAGGTTTGTTCATTCATTCACTCACTCATTGATTCAACAAATCTTTATTGAAGGGAGATGATGTACCAGACCCCTATTACAGTTAGAACAGAAATGAAAGGCAGGTGAACTAAGGGGAAACAGCATTTTGTACCATGCCAACGAGATGCTCAATGTAACAGGTGTCATCAAGTCTAGCAATGAGATCTTGCATTAAAGTATTTCAATTAAAAAAAATCTTCTAATGCCTCAGAGACTTTTTGCCAAGTTCAAGAATTTTTTTTAGCTAGTTAACCATTCACTGAGGGTGTCCCAAATAAAGACAATTCTTAGTATCCCTCAAGATTTGTGACCATGTAGACCAAGAAAAAAAAATCAAGCATATGGAAATTGAAATTGACAAGCTTCCATTTATAGCAAAACAAAAATATTAAATTTGGCTTGAATCCATATCTTGAAAATAATGTGTTATATTTTTACATTATGTCATAAAGTTTTATATATGTATCTATATATGTATGTATATACATATATTGTGTAAATTATACACACATGTACATATATACACACAGATATGTGCATATACATTACACCTGTGTACACATACATACACATACATACCTGCACGTATACTGTCTTCAGAACTCAACTTAGAAAAATTTTAAATGCTATCTTGTTTTCATATTTTTTGTTCTCTTTCACTCTGGTTTTCGCGCAGGCTCAGCGGCCATGGCTCACGGGCCTAGCTGCTCCGCGCATGATGGGATCTTCCCGGACCAGGGCACGAACCCGTGTCCCCTGCATCGGCAGGCGGACTCTCAACCACTGCGCCACCAGGGAAGCCCTCTTGAACCACATTTTTCACAAATGTTTACATGTATTATGATGGTAGCCTATGAATATCTTTATGCTTAAATTACAAATATTAATTGTATGAAATTCAGCATTGAGTCTTTTTGTTTTGTTTGGCCCTTTAGCAGAAAAAATATTAATTGATTAGAACTCTAAATTCTACAAGTAAATAATTTCATTAATTATGTTAAGTTTATTACATGTTCTGAAATATATGTCATTAGTCTGATTTTACAGAAATCACATTAAAGTTTTATGATAGGATGCTATTTCCTCATCTACCACTCTGGATACCAGATGCCCACATAGCTCAGGTTTTTATAATGATATCTGAAAAAGTTTCAGAGCTCTGACTTTATACACATGAAAAGAGTTAGTAGAGAAGTAGGAGGTCCATTCTATGGCATGATAACTACATATATAGTATTATATGTTGAACTTGAACCAGAATATGCCCTACATGCTATACTATACGGTACAGTTTTTACATTAAGTTTCAATTTTCCTTACAAATTGACAAAATTCTTAGCCATTTGTTACCAAACAGAATACCTCCACTCTGGACAAATCTTATATACTGTCCAGTTTCCATATATGTTCTCAGATACTCTGCACTAGAACTATTGCATCAGAATAGAGAATTCTCAGTTGCTCATAAAGAATTTGAATTTTATTTTTTAAATCAGGAAGCATAATTCCTAGCTAAAGTTTGAGGTAAAAGAGGCTTCCTTAGTGTGCAAAAGTTGTGGCTTATATGGAACTTCTTATCTGTCCCTAACCAAAACCAGTACCATGCATGCCATAGAATAGGCATCCAATAAATATTTGGGAAATGCTTTAAAGATTCTCTTCTGGCTGGTTTGCTTCTCTTTTTTCATGGATTGCATTTTAATATTAACTATCTCTTTTTGACTTGCTGACTAGTCCTGATAATTCAAAAATCTTTATTCTCATTCTCAGATTCTTACAGTTAATATGTTGTACATTTAACAGTCCAACTTTGGGCTGAATGCACTGTTTGGTACATAATAGGCAAGTCTTTGCTGAATGAAATGTACAAAAAGAAGAATGAAAAAATCCAGATATTCTAACTACCAACCCATATTGTTTTTATTAAATAATGCCATGTAGCGGTTTAGGAAATAGATTTTAAATATATATGTTGAGACAGCTCACTTTGCACACATATGTATCCACTCACCCAAATGTACACATAAATTCTCCATGCACACATTCACAGAGCTTTGAAATACCATATTAAAGAAAATAAAGGTATATTCCAAGCAAACAAGACAGATGTTCTAATGCTTTTCATCCGGTTCACTTTATGTTAAACACTTTATACCACCACAGAAGAAACAGATTTAACTGATAGGATGAGAGAAATCATGATGGTAACCAATTCTATGCAAGGACCTTTAGGATAACATTACCATGGTTAGCTTGGAATAATAAAACAATTAAAACAATTGACTTATATGGATGGTCACTCCATTCATAATCCCATGTTTAAGATTAGAAAGATTGCAATAACACAGGAACAAGGGCAATATTATGCAAAACTGTGGAGTGGACTAAACTAATCTTTAGACTATTTCTTTCTTTTTAAAATCTCTACTGCCAAATTGTCATGGCAGCAAGTACATTATTTCCTCCTTAATTATACTTTTTCCAAGAATTTTCTTTGGAAGCTAAAGCCAATCACTATCCTGTTTTATTTTCTATTAAGAGCAAAAACGATGGCTCAATAGTTACCATTTATTGAATGATATTCTATGCCAGTCATAGTGCTGACTTTTACAAAACCTTCTAAAGGAGGTATTTTATTCCTCAGTTATATATAAAGAACCTGAGTCTTAGAAAAATTATAACTTGTCTGGGTCACAAAGCTGGTAAGTGAGAAAGTCACTTAACTTGAAATCAGGTTTATCTGATTGCAAAACCACACTGTAACTCAAAATTATATCTTGGCACTGCTTTATCCACCACTGATTTTAATTCAGTACAGAATATGAAAAGGGGATTTACACATGATTGATTGATTGATTTCATACATCCAAAAATTTTTAGGTGACTGGCTATCTGATGAACTATTTATTTTAATATTATTGAAGTGTTCAGATTTTCCTAATGGATCAGTTGTCGTTGTGAAAGACAGAAAATAATCCAGTACAACTGCAAGTCCTTTGACCTGAGCAGTTGCTCAAGTTTTTGGCTTGATCAATGGAAGAATGAGATTGCCACCAACTAAGATGGAGAAGACTGCCACAGAAGCAGGTTTGGGGAAAATTCAGTTGCTCAGTTTTACACGTCAAGTTTGATGTTTCTATTAGTCATCTAAACAGGGATGTTACAAAGGAAGTTGAATATACAAATCAGGAGCCCAAATTAGCATACAGAGTAAAAACCAAAAGACTAGAATGAAGTCGTCAGGAAGTGAATGTAAATAGAGGAGAGAAGAGGTAAGAGCCCAAGCCCTGATGCACTCCAACAGTAAGCACCCTGGGAGACCAGCAAAGGAGAGTAAGTAGAAACAATCAGCAAAGGAGGGGGAAGACCAAGACAGTACTGCATCCTGAAAGGCCAGTGATAAACCTGAACCCAAGGGGTGAGAGTGATCATCTGTATCAGATGCTGAGAGATCAATTATGATGAAGATTGGCCCTCAGATTTAACAATGTGAAGGTTGGCTTGGTGGAGGGTTGGAAGAAAAGCTGACTGAAGTTAAGCTTAAGATAAAATGGGAGGAGAGAAATTGGAGACTGTTTCTACAACACTTTAAAGCATATTGTTGCAAAGGGAATTAAAGAAGTGGGACAGTGGCTGGCAAAGAAAGGAAGGAGAGAAATAAGAACATGTGCTGAGGGAAAGGCTCTAGTAGAATATGAAAAACTGATGATGCAGAAGGAGAAGAGGCAAATTTCTGGAGCAAGGCCCTTGAGTAGCTGAGAGGAGACAGAATCTATGAGAACAGAGACTGGCTTTACAGAGGAAGAGGACCCCATATTTGATAACAGGTGGAAGGCAGAGTATGTGAGTCCCTATGCTGGTAACTATGGTGGTACGAGTTTGTGCAAATCCTTGGGAACTTAAGAAGCAAGGCCATCAGCTGAGGGTAGGTTGGGGAAGGGTGTTTTGAATGTTTGAGAAGTGAGAGAATGGTATGAATTAATCATGTAGGGGAGAGAGAGAATATTGAAACATAACCATATTAAAGAACATAGCTTAGCTATGTGAGCAAATCAGTGGACTTTACCTCCTTAAATTAAAGGCTTTGGCTATAGATGAGTGGGTTAAGAGAAGCTACAAAGTTTACGGCGTGGCAAAAAGCAGTTTAGAATGCCTGCGCCCCTGAGGCAGGCAGTTCCACAAACTGATAAAATGAGGGACCGAAAAAGTAAGCCATGCATCCCAGTTCAGTCTCTCAGACTGGCTTACCCAGGAAATCATTTCTCCTTGGAAGAGTACAAGTCAGGCCAGAAGTATTACTTTAATGGGATCCCTGCCACATGGTAGAGAGGGTATTTCCCAGAAAAATCAATCCTCATTCTCTCATTCCCATATTCTTATATTTCCACTATATTTTTTCTTGGATATCATGAAACTAGACATCATTTAATCCAGTTTTCTCCCAATTTATCAGCCAATTCTTATTTCCACTCTCTCCACACCTAACCAAGAATCCATGGTCTATTATGACTTCCATTTTCTTGCCGATATCATCATCCTATTTTCCTAATATAATTTTATTTGATTCATTCAGTAAAGAATTGTCTTAATCCAATTGTCCATCTTCTCTGCTACAACCTGAGTTGATGTGTGCTGCTGGAGCACATCATACAACGAATGCACTTTCAAGCTTGCCAGGCTCCACCTCAACAGTGCTCCCTAAGCTGCCTGCCCCTCATTATTTCCCTCTTTCTCCTTTCACAGCAGCTGAATAAACTTTTCTCCAATCTATTTAAGGCCTTTATCCCCTGCTTGCTCACTCACCCTCCACAGATTAACAGTAGTTTTATAGTGAAATCCCTTTCTTTATACGCTTACATGTATTTGCACCTATGCTTATCTTTTTCTCTCGTCTCAAAGTCTGAGACTGATACTTCTATTTGATTTTGTCACAACGAGAAAGAGAAGCTTCCTGGCAATTTCAGGGCTACAAGGGATCTTCTTAAGCATCATTGCCAATGGCTTCCAATCTCTTTTCTAGGACTGTCTCTTTTACGGATTTCCCTTGATTGTCCCGTTAATGCATCCACATATTCACTCGCCTCTAAACGTAGGTTGCTATATACTATCTCCAAACATTATTTAAAATCTCAGATAGTTAGAGACATAAAAGACCCTAGCAATCATCTAGCAATATTAGAATCTTCCAACATTAGAATTCTCTAGGGTGCTTTAAAAAATACCAATATTTAGGCCTCACTTCTAGTGATCTTGGTTTAATTAGTTTAAGGATGCCAAATTAGTATTTTTCTAATCTTGTTTGTTTTTCAATGTACAAACAAGATTAAGGGATCACTGACATAGTGCAATTCTTTTATTTTATAGTCAAGCTGAATATAAGAGATAACAATATCCTGCTCTTCTTGGTCACACCATGAATCTTTCTGAGCTAACTAGGGCAGAGCATCTCAACTAGTGTGCTGCAAATAGGTTACAGGTGTGCTGCAACACCAGTTTCTCAGTTTCAGGGTGACTCCTCAAAGTCTGGGACTTGCAGAGCTCCTGAGGTGCTCAATTGTAGGCTTGAGTATGCTACTCTGTCTACATTACTGTGATATAGAAATATCATGATTTTCTCTTTGTGCCATTATGTGAACCAGGTTGAGAAACACTCATCTAGTGTACCCTGGTCCTCAAATTTTGCTGGCTAGTATTTCCTCTCTGAGAAGTTTATCTTTTCACCTTGTTCTCCATTAAATTCCATTTTTTATGTTTACCCTCTCTTCTAAATCCAGATCATGTGACCAGTTTTGTGTTATTAGTACATTCTTCAGTGCAATAACTAAATAAGGAATGAATGATTAACCACCACTTAGGGAATGACCTCAGCAAAACTTCATTTTGAACGTATTGACAGTGAATTATTATTACCAAATCACACCTTCTTAGCTATAAATGTACACAGACACCTAAATGACTATGGTCAAGTCAGTTTTGCAGTTGTTGATTAGGAGGCCATGCAGACACAGAATTAAGAGTTTATTATGTCACGATAAATTGTGGACATTTATTAATGCCTTCAATTTATCTGCCCTGTAATTAACATTCACCACACATAAATAAATGAAAGGAACATAAATATTAACATTTCATAACAAAGGCAGAAATCTGTATTATAAATGCTTTGATTTAATTATCAAAAGGACACATAATTAGTAATATGATTAGTGTCTTGGACAGCATTATATACACTGGAAACCCCAGTCATGCAAAAAATGTTAATTTGGATGAACTGATTAGATGCAAGGAATAGGATATGTCTTTGAGTTATGATTGTATTATCATTAAATCATCAACTCAGTACATGGGCTCTAGTGTCAAACAGATCCAAATTCAAATCCCCATGCCTCTACTTTCTTGACTAATAAAACTTTGAGTTAGCCTCTCTGAGTGTCAGTTTTCTTTCTCTGAGAAGTGGAGATTAAAATAGGTTTTAACTCATTGGTGGTGGTGTGAAAATCAAGTGAGATAATGTATGTAAAGCCCTTAGTGTCATCATTACCCTCTCACTCAGAATCAAATCTACTTTCTAAATTTTTTTTTTTACCAATAGATTGTATTGCCTTTCTTGATTGCCTTCTGTTACCCAGAATTCCCTTTTTACTGAAATTCAGGATCCAGATCCAGTGCCCCCTCTTCTATGAAGTCTCACCAGTCCAGAATCTTTATTTTCACTCCACTAGTCTGCACTTCAGTTGTAGCCCTTAACAAGGTCTGCAATAGGTGAGTTATTAGCATATTGGTGCACCTGTCCACTCAACTAGGAGCTCCTAGAAAATGTGAATTGTGTTCTTCATACAGAAGCCTATAAGATCTGTAAATATATGAATCAGACCATTCTCTGATATGAATGATATGAATCATTCCATTCTCTTTCTCTCAACTCTTTTTAATACTTTCCTATCACACTTCAGAGAAAATCCAAAGTCCTTCCCAAGCCTACAAAGCCATGCAATATTTGATCATGGCCCTGCCGGTTTACTTCATGCCATTATGCCCCTGCACACTATCCAGTGGCCACACAGTCTCCTTACAGGCCCCAAAATATAATGTCAACTGATATAGTGACGATCTACTGAGCAGAAGCTATGAGTCATATGCTATTGTAGGCATTTAGGGTACATTGGTGAATACAATAAACAAATACCCTTCTTTGTAGAGCTTCCACTATAGTGGGAAAGAAGTGCAGAAACCACCAACATAATAAGTAAATTATATTTTACCCCAAAAAGGAATAAGTGCAATGGAAAGAAGTAGAGCAGGGGAGGAGGACAGGAACTAGAGCAAGGGAAAAAGAGATTAGTTAGTTGTGATTTCAAATCCCATATTAAGCATGTCCACCCCTTAGTATTTGCAACTGCTATTCCTTTTGCCTGGCTCTCCCCCAAGCCCACCCAATATTCATATAGTTCCTTCTATGAATTATTTAAGTGTCTGCCCAAATGTCAACACTTCCAGAAGTCCCTATCTGAAGAGAGTGTAAAAAGTATACCAATCCCCACTGCAGCTCTCCATTCCCTTAATCAGCTTTATTTTCTTCACTTCATTATATATCTATATATTTGTTCATTTTATGATGAATATATATTTTTCTGTTTTATTAACTGTTGTATTTCCAGTGCTTAGGACAATATTTGTCATGAAGTTATAATAAATATTTATTAAATAAATGAATGTAGGTAATAATTAGCTTCAGCTAATGGTTATTAAATGTAAAAGGTAGAGCCAAGAAAACTGAAATTTAATCACCAATATATTATTTCTCAATAATTGGGAAAACATTTTATATTAAAAAGTTCTGCTTTTTATGCCCATGGCACTTTTATAGATAACAATAACCTGCCAAACTTCTCTAAATGAGATCCCTCACTCATTAATTCAACAATTGTTAATTGAGTGCTTATAACATTCTAACTTTTGCACTAAGCACTGAGGATACAACAATTCAGAAGATGGATATAATTTTTTAAAAAAGCATCTTTAATTATTAACAAACTGCATATATATAATTATAAAAATCAAAACACAAAGATTGTTTGTGAACATCATCACACTGCTTCTTTTGAGTTAACTCACCATTCAAAACTGGTGGGTTGAGAAAACAGCATGGAGAGGGGTGGTTAGAGTGGAACAAGGAAAACAAGCTAGGAGGCTGAGCAGGTAAATGCAGATGGTGGCTCAGACCAACGTGGTAGTGGGGAAGTTGGTGAGACCTGACTGGACTCTAAAAATATTTTGAAGGTAGATTTGGATGTGAAGGAAATAGGAGACAAGCAAAACTTCAAGAATTTTACCTACCACAAATGGAAGGATGGAGTGGCCATAAACTGAGATGGGAAGATTACGGTTGGATCAGGTTTGTAAGGACCATCCAGAGCACAGTTTTCAACATGTTGAGTTTTAGATATCTATTAGACATTCATGAGGATACGTCAAGGAGGTAGCTGGACACAGGAGCTTGAATTTCAATGGCAAATCCTGGAAAGAACTATAAATTTGGGAGTCTTCAGTGTATAGGCTTAAGTGTATAGGAGTAAATGTAGAGAGAGAATCTTCCAGCACCCCAATATTACAGAATCCAGTGAAATGAGGAAGGACCAACAAAAGACGCTAAAAGGCTAAAAGCTAAAGGGAGCTAAAAGGAGGCGCCAGTAAGCATCACACTAGGATTGGTGTTTCACTGGTGGAGCAGCCCACTCTTATGCTCCTGCTTGAAGCAAAAGCCTCCTATCTAGAGTGGGGAGGCTTTTGTCCAAGCTGATAACTTGGACAACAAGCCAGGTGGATTGAAAAAGGAGGTGGCCTTTTCCTGGCCAACCAGGTCACATAAACCCACAGTGGTGACCAATGAAGTGACAAATTATCACATAATTATTATCCTATTCTGACTTTAATGGAAGGTCAGGCTGGGAATATACCAATAAACAACATGTGTTTGCAATTGATATAGAGTTCAACACCAACACCAAAATAATCTGGAGGGCTAGATGTCAGTGTTAAGGGGTATAATATAGATTCTTTGAGTAAAATGTTGATATAATCCAGTAACTAGTAATTTGAACTTTTTTCTAAATGGAAGAATGTATGTTAAATAAAATTAAATGTGGAAGCCCACAATATAAGATATACAAGAGTGGGATTTCTTTGTTTGAGGCAGAGTAGCAGAATCAGAGACCTGCCTGTTCAGAGTCCCTGTTGGACTGTCCTTGGGGCATCTTGACACAGTCCTAGAGTCCTGGCAAACATGGCTTAAAAGCACTGGCAGAAGCTTAAAAAGAAAGCAGGTCAGAGATGAAAAAAATTGGCATTTGAAGCAGTCAGGGAAGGTCTGGGGAAAATGGACTGGATAGAATAGACTGAGCCCAGGTTGTCAATACTTTGGATTTTCCCCCAGAATTATGACATCGCAGTTACAAAACCTCCAAAACTAAAGAAAACATACTGGGGACAACCAGGGTCATCTAGCAATAATGTTAAGTAAATTATAATTTAAAGAAAGAGAGAAGATTTATAGTCTAGAAGAAAATAAAACTGATGTGAATAAGAATACACATATACAGTGAAGTTTATCCATTTCAGGAATATATTAACTCTAAGGTAAAGGGGTAAAAATGCATGTAAAAGTTTTTTAAAACAAGACAGTGAATATGCTCTTCCACAACTAATTCGGGAAAGACAGAAGTTGCAATGAAGAGCACACTTGATAATGAACCTCCAATTGTATCCAATATCAATCTATTTTAATCAAATGGGAGATTAGCCTTCCTGCAAGCACTAAGTGGAAGTGTGAATAGAAAAGCAATCTTGTAGGGTCCCTCAAGAGGAATATTCCAACTTATTTAGAGATAAAAGACTTTCAGGCAGTATTCAAAACAGTGAAAATAGAGACTCAAAATGCATGAACTAATTTCAAAGAGTAGATAAAAAGGAATAAGTGTCATGAGAGATACAAACTGGAAATTATAAATGCTCATTAAAGTGATGAGGAACTTAGGCAATTTTAATGGCTTAAAATGATATAGCATTAACTTCATCCATCTACTACATAGAATTGGGACATTGTTTTTTCTGTCTAAGGCTGAAAGATATATCACTAGTTTACAAATGTGAGCAGTGAAATGATCTGCCAAAGATGTCAGAGTAACTTACATTTACAATATAAGACTCCCACCACCACCTGTTTTCAGATTGTATATCCAGTATATCCCCAATTGTATCCGGTGGGTATATGGGTACAGTTCCTAAAACCAGACATTTGAACGAAGAACAAATGTCCTGATGATTAAGATATGTATGTGGACATTTTCTTATATAAATTTGATACAAAAACACATGACAAGGAATGAAACTCACTCATTTTCTCCTCCTACTAGAATTATGTAAATTATATAATGGGAGGGAATTTTGTTTTGCTCATTGCTGTAACCTTAAGGCTTAGAACAGTGCCTCACATAATTACAACTCAATGACTATTTATTGAATGAATGAAGACCAGTTAACATAAACAAACCAAAGTGACAACACTATTCCCTGGAAGTCAGTAAAATGTCCATTTTAAACAAGCTACTTTGCACAGTAGAATTGTAGACTTGCACAGGTAGGAGGCCCCAAAATATATATTCACTCTTTAGAAAAAAAAAGACAGTAGTTATTCCCAATATATAAATAATACACTGAGTTTTTGGTGAAAATAAGAAGATAACAGTATTTGGTAATCAAAACAAACCATAAAAATTAAGGAACTAATTTTTCATTTTTTCCTTTTTTTCCGTTTTAATATTTTTTATTGAAGTATAATTGATTTACAGTGTTGTGTTAATTTCTGCTGTACAGCAAAGTGATTCAGTTATACATATATATATACAAGTTTTTTTTAAAATATTTTTTCCATTATGGCTTATCACAGGATATTGAATACAATTCTGTGTGCTATACAATAGGACATTTTTGTTTATCCATTCTATATATAAAAGCTTACATCTGCTAACCCCAATCTCCCACTCTATCCCTCCCCCTCCCCTGTCCCCCTTGGCAACTACCAGTCTGTTCTCTACGTCCCTGATTCTGAAGAAACTGATTTTTCTAATTTTACCTAAGCCAGTAATCATCAGGGGTGATTCAGGAAGGAGGAAAGCTTTAAAACATGGTTAGCTGGCATAAGGTTTTTCCACTCAGACTAAAAGTAGGCCAAAGTAGTTAAAACCAAACAAAACCAAAAAGTATACAAGCATAAAGAACCACAGGGTTGGTTAAAATTCAGCTTGCAGGTGATCCAAAAGAGAAATGAGTATTCAACTTTGATTTCTTAAAAGGACTCTATGTGTGTGTCTGTGTGTGTGTAAAATGGGAAAGAGAAAAGGAAAATCTTGCATCCTAAATAAGTTTATCACAGGTGCAATCATCCTTGTGTGATTACTATGTTGTAATTATTCATTTGATATAAAATATAAATGTTCATAAAGTAATTATTCATTATTGTATACAAACCTCCAGCCACAGTGGTATAATTTCTTCCTCACATATACTCCCAGATGATTCTGTTTATAGTTTTTATTAGGCTTGTAACTATTTCTTACATTAGACTTATTTGTATATTCATTACCCTCAATTCACTGTCAGTTCTTTTAAACAGCAAGTATAATGGCTTACTAACCTTTAGCATTAATATATTGACAGTTGAATCATAAAATGTGACAGACAAATCTGTATTTTTGTATTTTCACCTATAAATCAAGACTGTAAGCCTCAGGAAAGTAAAGATCCTTATTCAACACTATATTTTCTATGCTTCAATGTTTAAAACAATATCTATTGAATGGTTAATTTAAAAGATTTCTGATTTTTGTATTGTTATGAAGAACAACAGACATCAGGATAAATAGCCTGTGTTATTATGATACATGTTAGTTTAAAAAACTTATACAAGAATACTTTAAAAAGTAGAATTCAAGTTAGATAAATCAGGACACCAAGAAAGTTTCTGTGGAAATGGAAATTATTATGTGCTAGCTAAAGATATCATGTTTTTGAGTTTGGAGTCTATTTTGAATAGAGAAGTGTTAACCACATCATTTTCCACCTAAGATGTGATGAAAGTAAGACTGTGATATTGGGGTTAAAAAAGGCAAATTTTACTTAGTACTCTTTTATCTCCTGTAAACAAGTCAGCTAAATTTGGGGCACTACTCAAATAGCTGCATAAAAAGAATAATAAAAAACACATAGACATACAACCTAAAACAATATTCACTATTTTCTTGATCAGGACACCAATAATCCTTTATATTGAATCATCTATTTTTTTGCACTAATTGGTTATTATGATTAATATATCTTCCCCTTGCCAAGGGAAAAGATTCCATGTGAAACAGTGAATAGGAAGGAACAGGTTCAATGGAAGAGACAGGTAGGTTGAAAAATGGATCTTCATCTCTACAAACACTAAAGGTCAAAATACACTCTTCCTAGTAGTTGACAATCACATGCCAACTTGCAAATCCAAAAAATATAGAGTAGATATATGACTGTTACTTTCTGTATACACTATTTTTTAATTATTAATTTCTTAGGTTCTGAGCCAGGCCAATCCTATAATCTGTACATTGCTTAGCACTTGTCCCAAGTCACAATTTTATATACAATATCTAATCAGGATAAGGATGATTATGAAATACCTTAAAGGTTTCCCCCTCAAATTCTACCAGAGACAACAATGAGAATTTAGACAATGACATACTCTTTACTGGTTTTGGCCTTTCACAAAATTTTGATAGAAGTAACAACTTCTAAGATACAGGTTATATAAATTTTAAAGTCTTTTCATATGTTAAATATGACATCAACTTGCAAAAGTGAGGGAGACTAAGCCATCTTGCAATGAGCTACCTTATTAACTTAAATATTCAGTTAAAATGTGAATAATTGGGCAAATTTCATGTAGAATTACATTACCTCTGTTAAAGCATATAGGTAATGATGCTATGATGTTGTTCATATAAATTAATCACCGTCTGAAGTGGTACTAGAATTTACCCCATGCTCACCACCGTCTTGCAAAGAGCTGTCCTGTGTCATGGAGAAACTTGGCTCAAAACTATGGTCATTTAAATAAAAGTTCATGACAGTGTGGGACATGTCACTACTGTGTACTTATACACTCTAACTAGGGGTTATGGTTGGGGCCTAAGCTTATCAATCTCCATAACTGTGATACGTCAAGGTTGTCTGTAATATGTCCAATTTGCATGGACATGTCCTAAACACTTGCAAAGAGCTGTGAATGAGGAATTCAAAGCCTATATTTACATCTTGAAACAAGAAATTTAGCAAGAAAATTTATGCTTGCCCTCAGATTCATTACTGAAATTTGAACTCCCTTCGGATGGCACCCCACGAACGCAGGAAAACTCAGTGTGATAGGAAAGAGCTGAAGGCTGTGTATTAAAAACCTTAGCTGGTATCATAGATACATTAATGTCACGACATGATCTTCCTTGCAAGGTTCTTCGGTCAGACTTAGCAAAAATTTCCCAGCTTAAAAAAAAAAACCCTGAAAAAAAGCCCCAAAGAGCTTTCAAAACTCAGCCAAAGTTGACTGACATATCTGTAATATCTGAGAGGAAGCCTTATCACATTTGGTGAGAGGGTGATACACAGCTTATGCACAGACCACGAGAGCTGACAACACATGCGTAGAGCAGGGTTCAGGATGGGATGCAGGTGAGTAGGAGCATGTGTGTAGAGAAGTGGCTTCTATCTCTCCACTATGCTCTGGTGCCTTTCAGATACAGAGCCTAACATTCTGCATCTCCAGTAATGGCAAACTTTTCCTCTTTTTTGCTCTTCCTCTATTTTTCCTCCTTTTATATCCTTTCTCTCTCAACTTCTTTCATTAGGCCAGGAAATTTGTTGATCTCTAGTGTTCTGGTAATTCAGTAATGGTCATTAAAAATTTTCACAAGATCCAAAAAAAAAAAAATCACCTGGCTTGGATTCAGATGGCATGAGCTGAATCCTGGCTCTGATACTTTGTATAGTGGCTATTTTGTGTCCCTGGGCAAGATTCTTGGCTTTTAAAGTCATGGCTTCTAAGGCTGTAAACTGGCTACAATAACACATACCTGAGAGAGTTCTTGAGAAGATTGTATTTGAACATCTTATTTGAAAATAACTAGCATTAGCATTATAGGTAGTAAAATAAAAGATCTATTGATTTCATTTATATTTCTATTATTCTCCAGTATTTTTCTAAGTATTATTGCTATTTCCTGATTCCTTCTCTCTTTTATTTTTACTCCCCATAATCCTTTTATGTGCTATACCTTAGCTGCTTGTGATAGAGAGAAATGTGACGCATAAGTCACAGAAAGAGGGAGGACCAATTCTCAATAGCAAGCATTCTCAGATTTCATTAAAAACCCAAACATAGAGCCTTACTTAATTGAGAGAAATGTTCAGTTCCCATAGCAGGATATTTAACACTAGATTTTGTTACTCCTTTTCTAAGTTAGATTATAAACTCATGCTGATACCATTTATAGCAGGTTTGTAAATGTAATGTACACATCTTACCTACTACAGGAACATTAAAGCACGTGGAGAGGATTTATTCTAGGTCAAAAAGGACTTTAAAGCTACCTGAAAGAATTCTTCTCTGTAAATTGAAAAAGAAGCTATTTTCAAGCTTTTTCCATTGCACATCAAAGGGATGCTTTCTACTAATGTAGCCTTTATCAACTTATAAAATCTCAAATTTACATGGTGTGAGGGACCACAAAAATATAATTCCAGAAAATATTTAATCCAGTATTATTATTACAACTTTATTAAATTAAAAAAACCACATACTCTTAAAAATTAAGGCATGTAACCAAATAGACACAATGTTGGATATAAATAGAAATTCTGCCAAGCTGTTTGAGTCGCCCTGCAGTATGTCTGGTAGAATGGGCAGAGTACTGCAAACAATAATGAAATAAATAAAACTGGAATTGTGTTCTGAACATTATGTTCTTGGCAGGAATTAAGGTGATGCTATCATAAGGGACACCTGCTTCCAGAAATTCAACTGGGAAACTCTGTTGCATTATTTCCCTGGGAACAAAAGCATACATTTTGAATGATGTGTGTTATTTTGGGAATTTGTTGGGTGGGAGGTTAGCATGGGCAGAGATTTTTGAAGTACTCAGTATACCAAATCTTTCTTTAATCTCTAAAACCTTTTTTCCTCTTTGATCCTAGTAAAGAAAGTACCCATTTTATGCTACGTTACCTTGAGTCATAGGGATACAGACAATACTAATCAATCCACTGTTACCTCTCAAAATAGATCTTAATCTATAAGGGATCCTTTTTTGCCTTAAGTGTGCTCTATGATGTGAGCACACCCAAGATCCCTTATAGAGCACATCTATAAGGGATACTTTTTTGCCTTAGGTGTGCTCTATGATGTGCTTGAAAACAGATTATCGGTGATTAGGCAAGGGTCACCAAAATCCTTGACAATCTTTAAAAATTAGTCATTTTGATCACTGAAAGACAGTCACTCTCCTAGGACAGTACTGGCTGTTCATTACAACTGTTTTTCCACTACATCATTACGAGAAGGGTGTAATCTTATTTTGGTGTCACACATGGGATGTATCAATTGCATAGCTGTAAACATCACAACCTAAAGGAAAATATGTAGCTTAATTTGTCTTCATTTCCAAGTTTGAAACAAAATTAAATACTATATAGTTAAAATGGTACCCTTTTATATATTCTGACAATAATACTAAATTCATAATCAAGGATAACTTACAACATCCACACATTAAATGCTGCTGAGGTGGTCCTTGGAATTTCAATTATTTTCATAGATTGCCCTCTTGTGGCCATATATGATGCTATGAACAATAAAACGAAAATGCTACATATATTTTGTTTCGTTCTATCTGGTAAATGCCTTGAGGTTTTATTAATATCTGAATATTCAGTTTATAACATTTAATGATAAAATACCCATGAATATTCTCCAATTTGAATTATAAGCAAAATATTGATTTCTGAAAATTCACTATTGGCTGCAATAAAATTATTCAAGAAATATAATAAGTAAAAGAAGGTTTGATATGGTTATTTATTAGTTTTAAACCATGAACATTCATTGATCCATAAAGCTAATATAATGGTTTAATTTCATAAAATAAAGTTTTAGTCCTATCTTTAATATAATTTTCAGGAGAAAGAAATTTTAGAATATAATAGTAATATCTAAGATTAGTATTAGAAAAGTACTACTACTGGTATTAAAAAGAATTTCTTCTTGGTTATCTAACATACTTAGTAAAGCACTTTTATTCTCAAAGACAGTTTAAAATAATACCACTATGCTATCAGGCACTTAAGCTGTTAAATACGTATTGATCCTGGGCTGGCTATTTAAGCTTTCTTGGCCTCAGTTTCCTGATTTGTAAAGAGAGAAATTTGAGCCAGATAATCTTGACTAACACTTATTTCAGATGTGACTACATACCATTCACAAGAACAAACTAGCAATCAACAGTTCTGTTCTTGTTCTTACTTTCTCCACCTGACTTCTAGAATGCAAGGCAAAATATCTATTGAGTTCTCATTTTTTGAAGCTGCTGCCTCCTGATCCCATTTGCAGGCTTCCGAGATAGTTCTTTTCAGAGCAAAGGGATTCAATGACACACAGTGTTTACAGTCTCCTGTTGTTCTCAGTGCTAGAATAGCAAGGTGTGGCCCAGAGCCAACAGAATGGAGGAAAAGGACCACAGGCAAAGGGAGGCTGAGCAGGCTCCCCTGGGTAAACTAAATTAGTTGACCTTTCTACCTCTTCCAGAAGGGATATATGCCAAGAAGAAAGGTAAAACAAGCTCTGTGGCTAATATCAGGATCAGAAATGGACATAAATTAGATCATATAAGCTTTGTAAATATTTACATAACAGATCTGAGGAGATATATTTATATATAGTGATTTTATAATGTATCGATTACACCAATAAAATGTATATTCATTGAATGAGCTTTAATATATGATTTAATAATAGATTTTAAACCTATGCATCATTAAAAAAATTTTTTTAGATGTAAAGATTTTTAAAATAGCTGATTAATCTCTAGTACGTAGAACATAAGCAGAACACTCTTTGACGTAAATCATAGCAACACGTTTTTGGATCTGTCTCCTAAGACAAAAGAAATAAAAGTAAAAATAAACAAATGGGATCTAATTAAACTTAAAAGCTTTTGCACAGCAAAGGAAACCATGGACAATACAAAAAGACAACCTACTGAATGGGAGAAAATGTTTGCAAATAATATAACCCATAAGGGGTTAATATCCAAAATATATAAACAGCTCATACAATTCAATATCAAAAAAAGATATGGACACAAACTAAGTGTCCATCAACAGGTAACTGGATAAAGAAGATGTGGGGTGTGTGTGTGTGTGTATGCATGTGTGCATACACACACACACAATAAAATAATCCTCTACCTCACCCAACCCAAAGGTCAATAGTATGTTAAAATGAAGGGAAAACAAATGATAATGTTGTATGAAATTATAAAATTGTTATATAAAAAGACAGAAGCAAAAGGCAAAATTCAAAATTGTTTTTCATTCTTTTTCAACATTTTTCTGGTGATAAGTACAGAATATCTAACTCGTGAATTGTTGAATTTTAATTTGGAAGATATCATCTCAGCCAAGTTACAACATAATTACCACAATGTCTACTATTCAGTGTTTATGCTTCCATAAACACTTTCATTCCAATACTGCATTACGATGGCTCCTAAACATTTAAGCAGTGTAGAAGTGTGTTCAGTGGCAAAGACTTCATTCCTGACAGACCTGATATCCATTTCTGGCTCTCACCTGTTCTGGTTACAGTGTCCCAACAACCCTCTTCACATGTAAAACCGTAGTAATCATAGTACTTATCTCGTAAGTTAGAAACATGACTTAATGACATAACATAATGCCTTAGGGATTTGGCACATTATCTGGTACAGGATAACTAACTACTCAGTACATGTTAATTATAAATATCAGCAATGTTGGGCTTCCCTGGTGGCGCAGTGGTTGAGAGTCTGCCTGCCAATGCAGGGGACACGGGTTTGTGCCCTGGTCTGGGAAGATCCCACATGCCGCGGAGCGGGTGGGCCCGTGAGCCATGGCTGCTGAGCCTGCGTGTCCGGAGCCTGTGCTCCGCAACGGGAGAGGACACACAGTGAGAGGCCCGTGTACCACAAAAAAAAAAAAAATTAAAAAAAAATATATCAGCAATGTTAAGTCAAGGATGAGTCAAATATATACTGAGTGAATAATAGTTGTGTCTATTATTAGGGACACACACTATGTTCATTTAGGCCATATGTTTCTACTGTTGTAAACCATTAAAATGTGCAAGAAGTAGGTGTTTTATAATATATTTCTTTTTTCTCCTAGAAAATATCTTTAATACATGTGCCTTTACATAATATATTGCATACGCCAGTGTGGTGAGCACATTTTTCTTCAATGAAATAACACAGTCCTTATTCACATATATATGACTAGCATTCTTAGAATCATTTTTACACGTGTTTTTTTAAAAATTGAAGTATAGTTTGTAGTAACCTTACAGATTACTACAAAATATTGAGTATAGTTCCTTGTGCTATATAGTAGGTCCTTGCTGTTTATCTGTTTTTTATATAGTAGTGTGTATATGTGAATCCCAAACTCCTCATTTATACCTCCCCTACATGTCCCCTTTGGTAATCATAAGTTTGTTTTCTGTCTGTGGGTCTATTTCTGTTTTGTAAATAGGTTCATTTGTATCTTTGTTTTTAGATTCCACATATAAGCGATATCATATATTTGTCTACAGGTGTTTTTACATGGTGCTAATGTAGACTTCTTATCAAAATACAACTCTCGAAAGTATTCATTAACAGAAAATATTTACTAAACCAGACAGTGGAGTCCTGTGCTGGGTACTGGGCCAGGTACAGGAGATTTGGTGAAAATTTTCTCATTGTCCTCACCTTCCAGTTTCTGACAACCTTGTGGAAAGCAGATATGCAAACAATTCTAGTACAATGTGATGCACGGTCACCTAGGTACTCAGCTAAAAGAACTAGTGCTGTAGTCATGGTTAGGTTTTTTTTTTCCTTCTTCTTCTTCATTTTTTTTTTATTGAAGGACAGCAAGAAAATACTTGCAGAGATTTCCCAGAGGAGGTGACTTTTGAATTTGTTCTTGAAAGCTAAAAAGGAACTGGCCAATAGAGAAGAGTATGGTAGATATAGCAATACAGCATTTCAGGCAGGAGGAATGTTAGGATCAAAGGAAAGAAATCTTAATAAACTAAAGATCACACATTTATACAGATGAAAACTGTATAATTAAATAGAAAAAGAAAATGAGACAAGGGAAACTATTAAACAAGATAGGAGAGTGTAAAATTAGTCATAATCCCTTATTATGATGATATCTAAGGTAATTTTATTTTTGTTTTGTGGCTGTGTGTTTTGTGGGGGGTAATAGAGGGATTGTTTCTATTTTTACTGGGATCTCAGGAAAATATATGCCAAAAATGAGAGAACCAGGTACTTAAAACTCTGTTGGACTCTTTAGCAAAACTTGGAAGTAAAAAATCTATTTATAGGTACTCTCTGTGGTAAGCTGGTATTCACTTTGGAATGGCTTGGAATGTAAGTAAAATGTTACCATTTGTTTTTTTCAGTAAAGCAGTTTTTGTGCCCTGCCACACCATGTATGAATGCAAATAGAAGTTGGAGCTTTTTTCATTTCTAGAAATGTCTGTAATCTTTTTAATAGTGGGTTTTGTTCTCATGAGCTGCTCTACATAAATTGTTAGTTTGAAGGTTGGCATCGTTTTGTAGCTTGCAATATGAATTTTATAGTCAAGGGTTTAAAATTATGTATAAGGCAAAAAGTCTCTATTCTTTCTTTGAATGTTCCTGCTGCAGCTAACTATTCCCATTTTTCATAGCCAGAATGATTTCTATAAGCTTCTTTCATGGAATGAAAAAATGTTTAAGCTTTCATTTTGTATTCTTTAGAGCAAAGGGAATATTTCTGGTCTTCAGGTGACTTGATGAAGTGGTCCAATCCAAATGTAACTTGGCTGTTCCCTAGAGCAGGGAAAGCTGTTTAATAACTTTTTGAAATTGAGTCATTTTCATGTCTTACACATTAATTCTCCACAGTTAAAACGAGAGCCCCCAGAGGCTCTTGCACTGCCCTCTTGTGGAGAAAAGTGAAGTATTTTTCCTTTAAGGAACTTGCTGTACATTATAATACAATTTTCATAAACATTACCCGTCATCATAATTAGTTTTGAGAACCACATTAGACAGTGTAATAATTTTACTTCATCCATCAAACATAATTTTGAAAACTCAAGAGATGAAGCAAAGTATATTTATCCGCCTTCCATGTTTTTTCTTCTTTCCTGATGGTTCCAAGTTTCCTTCTTTTATTATTTCCTTTCTGTTTAGAGAATTTCCTTTAGACATTCTTTTAGAGTAGGTCTATGGGTGCCAAATTCTCTTACTTTGCTCTCATCTGAGAATTTCTTGATTATCCCCTGCATTTTTAAAGGGTATTTTCACTGGATATAAGATTGTGTTGACAGATCTTTCAGCATTAAAAAAAAATACTACACCACTTTCTTCTGACATCTAAGGTTTTTGATGAAATTCCACTATCATCTGAATTGATTTTTTCCTATAGATAACATGTCATTTCTCTCTGGTTGCTTTCAATATTTTTTCTTTGTATTTGTTTTCGGAAATTTGACTAGAATGGGAAAATGGGGAATTTTCAGCTAATATTTCTTAGAAGATGTTTCCAGCCCACCTTCTTTCTCTTTTCTTTTTTAGACTGCATTGACATGAATGATAGAGATTTGGTTTCAGTTCCATATGTGTGTGAGACTATGTTGTTTTTCAATTTATTCTTTTTTTCAGATTAGGTGATTTCTATTTCTTTTAAATCTCCAAATTCTGTGATTCTTTCCTCTGCCTTCTCCATTCTGCTGTTGAGCCCAGCCATTGAGTTTTTATTTTTGTTATTGTACTTTTCAGGTCTAAAATTTCCATTTGGTTCCATTTATATCCTCTACTACTTTGATGAAACTTTGTATTTCTTTGCTGAGACTTTATTTTTTTCAAGCATGTTTATAGTTTCTCATTGAAGCATTTTAATGATGGCTGCTTTAAAATCCTTTACAGATAATTCTAACAATTGTGCCATCTTAGGATTGATGTCTGTTGATTGCCATTTCTCATTCAGTTTGAACTCTCCCTCATTCTTGCTATGCTAGTAATTTCCTATTGAAACCTGGACATTTTGGGTATTATGTTATGAATCCTGAATCTTATTTAAATTTTATGTTTTAGCAAGCCTCCATTGACTACTGCAGTGGGTGAAGTGCTTGCTGCCTCATTAATTCCAGGTAGGGGCAGAAGTCCAGGTTCTCAACCTATTCCTATTGCCATTCTTAATGGCTTGAAAAATGACAGGAAATTCATTCAACAACCTGATTTTTTAGGCTTTTCAGTGTCCTTGCCTCCGTTAGTTTGTCTCTGACACCCATGCTCATATGGCAATGCTTGATCTTTCATCGTCAGTGACTGCCTGATTTTCTAAAGCCCAGCTATAAGAATTTAAGTATTTGACTACCATCTCCAGTGATCCACCTCACTTCTTCCTGTATTCCATTGCCGCTATGCTGTGATCAGATTTACATGTCACAGAGCCACTTACTATAGAAGTTAGAGAACAATTTGAGGGAGTGAAGCTGTGTGTAAGGAATCTAATTAGGAGGCTGTTGCAGAGGTCCAGTTGAGAGATAGCAGTGATTGGGACCAGGGTTCTAACAGTGAAAAGGGAATGTTTGGGTTTGAGATGTATTTTAAAGATTTAATTGATGGAAATTGGAGAGTACATTGGTGGAAGTTGGTGATGAAAGAGTAGTTCAGGAAAAAGAAAGATTCAAGAATGATATTTAAGTGTTGGACTGAAGCACTTGACTTGGTGGTAGAACCATTTACTGAAATATAAAATATAGGAGGAAAAAATGATGGCAATACTGGATTTGTACTTGAGGTGTTTGTGACATGCAAGTTGTAAAGTGGATCTAGAACTCAGGAAAAACATAAGTAATCAATAATAAGTAGTAAATAGCACATGTTGAGAGAAATTTATCTTTATAGAGATAGATAATTTTTAAAGCTATACTTGGAGTCACAAGTTTGGATGATTTTATGGAGAGAGATAAGTAGTGAGCTGAGGATGGGTCTTGGAGCAATGTCTGTCTAATTGATTTCACCCACATATGATCTATCCAGGATGATAATCATTTTATAAATGTGGGGTCTCTATGCAAAGATTTCTTAGAGCTCCATATTTAATATGGTGAGATGAACTGCTGCAGTTCCAATTCTTTCTTTTTATTGTCTTAAATTTTCTTTCCCACTTCAATATATTTTGGAGACTCCTTCCCATATTTCTTCCCTAGTTTCCTGTGGCTTTTCTCTTCTCTCTTTTGAAGGAAGTACTTATTAGCAAGGGAATTGTCAAAACCCTTAGTGTGTCAAATAGGAAAGTCAACAATCTTGTTCATCACTATGTGCCTCATGAGGAAACAAAATAAAACTACAAAAGCAATAACAACTACCAGATGAGTAGTGTAGGAGTAGGTTTGACTGGTATCAATTTCCCCCCACTTTTTGTCTCTTAAAACATGTTCCTCTGGATCAAATTTCCAAATACCACCTGCAACAAAAACAACATTCAGCAGATCTCTGACAAAAGAAGATAGAAACTACAATAGAACATTCACTCCTGAGTCTTGAAATATCTCCGACACATCAACATACTGCCTACAGCCTAGAAAAATAAAACACAACCACCTACATCCCCTCCCACACCTAGCACGACTCAAACACTCACTTTCCCCCTAACCACACTTATAAAGAATGTCTACTCAGTTGAAAAATTTAGTTTTCCTAAAGTCAGCAATAAAATATAATATATTGTGCAGTCACAACAGGTTTTACTAATGCTGGAAAATATTTCTGGATTTAAACTAAGAAAGTTAAAGTATATGTGTTTCACACAAAGGTTATAAATGTTTTCTTAATTGATAAAGAAGAACATCCTTCACAGAATATATGCTCAGTAAATGTCTATTACATAGAACTGGAAACTGTCATAATATTTCACTAAAGCATTCATACTTGTAATAACATATAATGGAAAAGAATCTGAAAAATAATATATATATGTATAACTGAATCACTTTGCTGTACACCTGAACTAACACAACATTGTAAATCAACTAGACTTCAATTAAAAAAAGAGTTCACAGTAAGATTATAATAACTATATAGGAGTCCAAAATTGTTCATAATCTGGACAATATTCTGCCCTATGTTGAGCCATTAATAAAATGAATGTAAGGTTGTTTTTGAAAGAACCAGATGATTCCATGTTTTCCTATATCAACTGCAATTAGTTACTACCATTTGTACCTGGTACTGTTAATTTTATACTCAACTACCAGGAATAACTTTTTTTTTTTTTAATAAATACTTGAGTTTTGAGTTTAGGGGAAACTTAGATATGATAGATGATCCTTGAATGTGAACATGATTACATACAAATATATATGGTTAGATACATTTAAATTGAATGTTTATGCAATATGAAGGACTATCATAACATTTTTGGAATCTTATTTATATTATGAACCTTACATCTTCTCTTTTATTAAATTAAAATATTTCTTGAGCTATTATTATTCACCTACACTATGCTTCAGGCTGAGTTCATTGCGCATGGAAAGCTGGGGATGTATGAAATGTCCTTACAGAGGAAAAGGATTCTAACAGTTGGTGACAATGCCAATGACTGGAAACACGATGAGCAAAAATTAGTGCCAGGAAAGCAAACGACAACAAAAATACCATCTTATCCTATATATTTGATCAAACTTGCCAAATTAATCATAATCTAATCTTCTAAATTCCTAAATATTTAGTTTTGGCTGCCTGTTCTTTTTCTTGTACAGATCTTTGCTCCAAATTTCCTTCATTCCCAAGGTTTCAAATGTCATCTCTATATGGACATTTCTATCTGTGATTTCCATCTAAAACCCCAGTTTTAAATTTTCAACGCCCCAGCAACTATTTCCATTGACAATACAATCACACCATGTCCAAAACAGATTACTTTCAAATGAGTTTTCTTCCTGATATGTGTTTTGTTGTAATCAGGACACTATTCAAAATACTAAGGAAATTATTAATTCTACAAATAATATACTAATGACATTTTTTGAGCCCTTACTCTATCAACCATACAGTTACGCACTTTATTTTCATGATTTCATTTAATCCAACCAATCACCTAATGAAGTAGCTATTATCATTTCCAGTTTTTTGCAAATGAAGAAACAAATCAGAACTTACAGAAAATAAAAGACATGTCTAAGGTCAGTTTTTAGGGAAGGGAATTAGTGATAAAATTGAACAGACTTTTAATCCAAGTCAACTTTACTGCAAATCTTTAAGCACGTAAATTATGTTGCTTCTCATTTACAAAGTCTCTTAGGTCAAATGATTTAATTTGACTTTTCTCCCTCCTTCAATTGTTTCTCTGATTCCAGGTCCCATTGATTATTGTCTCACAGTGTGTATGGTGATACTGTGAAAAAAAAAATATATATATTTGGTCATTCAGATGACCAAATTATATTACTCATATACATTTGGTCTTTGTGTGATTCCTCGCTCACAGCTCCCAACACCCATGTAATTTCCTAAGTGTGGAGAGTGATAAAGTGTTATGTTAATGAGGTGACTTTTGGATAGCTCCTAAGAAAGGGGGTTGGTTGCCAGTGGAACCAACCAAGTAATTAGAGGATCTGAATTTTCAATCCCACCCACTGACCTCCAGGGAGGGGTGAGGGGATTGGACATTGAGTTCAGTCACCAATGGCCAAGCAGTTAATCAATCATGACTATGTAATAAAGCCTCCATGAAAATCCAAAAGGACACAGTTTGGAGAGCTCCCCAGTTGGTGAACAAGTGGAGATTCAGGGAAAGTGGTGCACCTGGAGAGGGCATGGAAACTCCGCACCATTTCTTCATGCTTTGCCCTATGCATCTATTCCGTATGGTTGTTCCTGAGTTATAGCTTTTTATAATAAATAGTAATCTAGTGAGTAAACATGTTTGCTGAGCCACTCTATCAAATTAATTAAACTCAAAGAGGGGGCTGTTGGAACCTCCAATCTATAGCCTATTGGTCAGAAGCACAGGTTATTTAGCCAGAGCTTACAGCTGACTAGTGTCTGAAAATGTGTAAGAGTGTATGTGTGTGTGTGTGTGTGTGTGTATCTGGTGTGGGGGGTGGGGTCTTATGTGACTGAGCCCTCAACCTGTGGAATCTGATGCTATCTCTGGATAGATAGTGTCAGAACTGAATTAAATTATCAGACATCCCCCCCCATACATGCACATTGGAATGTGGTCCAGGAACCCAAAAAGAGTACCTTTTCTACTTCCATGGCTACAAGTCTGGTTGTGGTAGATTACAAAAGTGACCACAATTTTTTTGCAGATCCACCCACTAACAAGTGGAGTTACAGTTACCTACTCCTTGAATCTGGACTGGCATGTGATATACTAAGGACCACAGAATGCTCCAGAAATGCGGTTGTATGAGTTCTGAATCAAAGTCTCAAGAGACTTCTCATGCTCTGCTCTCTATCTTGAAACATCTGCCACTGCTGTCTATTGAACACACCTGGCCCATGTAAAAACGAAAAGAAAAACACCAAAGACCTCTCAACTACGAAAATACCTTTACAGACTCCTGTCCTAAAGCTACCATGAATTACCCTGTATAATGATGTCTGAAATCATGCAAAATCCAATAAATCTGTGACTAGTAGTTCCTCAGAGTCATACTTTAATTAGATGTAATAAATTATGAATGAAAACAGCTACAAGTAAAATTATTTATTTGAATTACAATTGGTTATAAGAATAGAGAAATATTGCTATAGTCCAATAATCCTGGTGGGTTTGATTGTCTGAGTTGAGGCTTTTGGAGAAAAGATAAGGGCCTGTAGGCTGGATGATATGATGGTGAGATGGTTTCTTTTTTTTTTTTTTTTTT
>NW_020185339.1:3082126-3187560 GCF_003031525.2 Neophocaena asiaeorientalis asiaeorientalis | reverse complement strand
TGTTTTTTGGGGGGAGTGGTTTTTTTTTTTTTTTTTTTTTTTTTTTTTTTGTGGTACGCGGGCCTCTCCCTGCCATGGCCTCTCCCGTTGCAGAGCACAGGCTCCGGACGCGCAGGCTCAGTGGCCATGGCTCACGGGCCCAGCCGCTCTGCGGCATGTGGGATCCTCCCAGACCGGGGCACGAACCCGTGTCCCCTGCATCGGCAGGTGGACTCCCAACCACTGCGCCACCAGGGAAGCCCGAGATGGTTTCTTATCAGAATGAATAACTGGATTGTGAGTCACCTGAATGTTGGTCACCATTAGCAAGACTCAAGTTTTTGTAACTGAACCTTTATAATTTGCTGTTGCTGTACATGAAGACACAAAGGCACATTTACAAATTATATTTATCACTCAAAGTTACAGAAATAAGGAGCAAAGAACAGAATCAGGATATATAAAGATTCTAACAAACTGAAAGAATGAAAGTCAGATGCTTAGTTTCATTAGAAATAATTGCCTAACTCAAACATGTTAGAACAGGGTGGGGAAAACCTGGCTTAAGAAAATCCCATGTTTGAAAAATAAACCATTAAAAGAACAAAAACCAGAATGGATTTTATTCTTCCACAGTTTCAGCATAGAAGAGTGATATGACTTGTTATCAAAAAGTAGTAAGGTGATTTGGAATCCCAAAGCATAAGTACAATGTTTGATTTTGTAAGATGATGAAACCTGTGTTCTTTTTATATTTGGGAGGAGGAAATACTTTCCAGCTCTGGGCTCCCAATTGCAAGAGGAATATCACCAAACTTTAGTCCAACCTTTGAAAGTAAGTTGAGATGAAATAATGTCAAATGTGGAAGCTCTAAAAGAACCAGTATCAATCTAATCCATAAAAAATGTTAAGTTTTTTTCAAGTTAAATTCCATGAAATACTAGATGCATTAATTATCTATTGTTAGAAAAATAGGGATAATGTGCCACAAAAAGATTCTAGAAAAATGAGTATTATTTTTAAGTAGACAATAGTATATTATATGTTACGTATTTTTTAAATTATGATAACAAAATTCGCTTTTGTTAAGTAATCTATTCCCTGGTACAGGTCAATGAAGGATTCCCCAGTACTGGTCAATGAACTATTACTATATTCTAATGTCTGACAATTGATCAAAACCAGTCAGGCAAACAGGAATGATGTTTTCGTGACCACGTCTAGCCCTCTACTGGTTATACATGAGTTTGTGGACACACTAAATTCACTCCCTCAATTCTGGTTTCCCTACTTTTAAAGAAAGGCTTTTGGGGGGGTCAGGTCATCTTAATAGTTCCTTATAATGCTATTTATTATGCTATGCTAAAAACTAGTTCTAAAATAATGTTCCTATAAAAGGAATCATTAGTAGTTATAATTTTACAGAGGATTTTTATTGATTCATTAAATATGAAAAAATTGATGTATGATTGCATAATAAAATTTTTCTAATTCCATCTTTCCATCTTTTAATTTTCCTCAGGAAAAAGCATGAGGTTTTATTTCTACGCTAATAATTTAGTATAAATTATAAGCACTATTTTTTAAATGAATTATTATTCCTGTCTTCCATTACATATAAGCATATATTCCCACAAGGTGGTGCTCTTTATTTAAAAATTCCAACAGAAAGTAGTTCTATATTTGTATAGTGCACAAAGATATAGTACAGCCTTCAGCATATTGTAAATGATCAAATGAGCAGTGAAAATGCATTTGTTACTTAAAATTTATTTTTATTGATCATTTTATTTCACATTGAATTAAAGTCAGATTTTTTTTTTTTTTTTGCGGTATGCGGGCCTCTCACTGTTGTGGCCTCTCCCGTTGCAGAGCACAGGCTCCGGACGCGCAGGCCCAGCGGCCATGGCTCACGGGCCCAGCCGCTCCGCGGCATGTGGGATCTTCCCGGACCAGGGCACGAACGCGTGTCCCCTGCATCGGCAGGCGGACTCTCAACCACTGCGCCACCAGGGAAGCCCTAAAGTCAGATTTTTATTTAAAAAATGTTAAATGTACAAATAAGTTGTGGTGGTAGCAATTCAGTTACTGAGAATTTAGATGTTTTAAAAATTAAGAGTTAGGACATGAATGGGAAAATGCATTCTATACATAAGCAAAAACATGGAGGGAAAGATAATAAGAATATAAGTTTGTCTGGAACAGAAGTTCTTCTCTGGATATAGAGGGAAGCTAGAATATAGCATGGAAACAGTGTCTAGAAAATCTTTAATATCAAGCCAAGTACCAAGAAGTCATACATTAAGCACATTTTATTAACTAGAATTCAGCTATTGGGGAAGGTGGGGGGAAAGCTAAAAGAGGGGGGGAGAAAAAGAGAGAAAGAAGGAAAGATATAAAACAGAGAATGAATAATGACTGTGGGGTTTTTTTATCCACCATTTCTTTCAAGAATCTCATTTCTTGAGTATGAGGTAGGAAGTTTGAATTTGCTATTTCTTCAGTGCCCTTAGTTCCCTCAAGTCTCTCAGAGTATTACTTCTCACCTTCTAAGGCCCATGATAATGTTCAAAATTTTATATTATTTGTTCACATCACTCATCAGTACTAGGTAAAGAGTTTACCTAGTAACCAACCACAGGGAGAATAATAAATTCTAATACTGGATAAAAAAAAAGTGGGTGAGAGACTTCCCTGGCAGTTCAGTGGTTAAGACTCTGAGATTCCACTGCAGGGAGCACGGGTTCGATCCCTGGTCGGGGAACTAAGATCCCTCATGCCGCACTAAGATCCCGTATACTGCACAGCATGGACAAAATAAAATAAAATAAAATTTAAAAATAAAAAAATAAAATAAATTGGGTGAGGAGCTCTACTTCCACTTAGTATAATAGAAAGTGTTGAGAACATTACTCCTATGCTAACAATGAGAAAAAAAAAAGGTGATCTAAAAACATCATAATTTTTCCTTTAAAAATCAGAGAGCTGAGGATGCAAGGCAACCAGATAAATCAAATACTCAAGGTTGACAAGGTCCTCTGAGGAAACACAGGATACTCAAACTGTTGAGACAAGTAAAAGCAGTCATAGAAGTAGGTGAGAAGAAATAAACTCACATTTTAACAAATTCTTAAAAGCCTAGTGTGGGCTATCATGAGAGATCAGAATTCCTGCACCAGCTCCACCATCAGTTTTTTATAAGATGGGCTCAACTGCTGCTTGGGGATAGGCATAAAAACAGAAAAAGGTGTCTGCCACCGAGGAAAGGGTGAGAACCCTTTTAGCATCTAACATCTTTCTTGTCCTGCTTTGATAAGAAGAGTCATCTATCTGCAAAAGAAAGGAAGGGAAATCCTGCCCTAAGTCCCAGGCAGAAGTTGGCTGCCACTAGGGAGGGCACAGAGAATCCTCTCACTCCTTGTTCCCAGGACAAGGTCAGCTGCCACTGGGAGTGGAATAGAAATCCACCTCCTCTAACCATCATGGCCAGTAGGAAAAAAACATCTGCCATTGGGAGAGGAGGGAGAAACCGACCTAATTCTAGGACTTTGCAATGATATAAAAAAGAGGTCCATTGCCATGGGGGAAGGGCAGGAGACTAGCTTGTGGAAACACTTACTGATTTGAGACAGAGGTCAGCTGCCTCGGAGGGAGGGTAGAAAACTCTAGACCACTAGGGAAGGTCCAGGGAAGTAGAGAAAGACCCTGTCCTGAGGCTTGATGCACAGAACCAGCTTAACACTAAGGCTAGAGGAGTCGAACTATGAACTCCCAGTCTCCCTTTTCCTGGCTCTTCACGATGTATAACAAGCTACAGTAGTCTATTGCTAGGGAGGGCCCAAGAATGCAAAGAGAAATTTCCCCCCCACCCATTTTGTAGCACAGGCATGCAGAGTCTTCTGAAAGTTGAGGGTGTTACAGGAATACTTAGACAAATCTCCCGGCAGGTACATGATACAATGTCAATGTATCAATGTTGTATGTACATGACTAAAACGTAAAAATGCTATTTTCTTTTCTCTCTTTTTTCATTATTTTCTCCCTCTTCCCTCTACTTGACTCTTCCTATCAAGGCCAGCTTCCAAGGTGATGATTCAAAATTGTGTTACTTTAATGGTGTTATGTCTGAAGGCTACAAGAGGCTCAGAATCTTAATTATAGTTACTAAAGGATTATGATAAATCCTCACAAAACAATGAAATGCGGGTTTAGTTTTACAGATGAGAAAACTGATGCTCTGTGAGAATAAGTAGCTGGTCTAAAATCAAAGCACTTATTAAAGTGATAAAATTGGGATTAAACCCTAGGGTCATTTCTTAAGACTTTATTTCTATCTCATATAATCACAGTATTTAATAAATATTCTCTCTTTTGTTCTTTCCCTCAATGAAACTAAAATCTAATATTGCCTTTTAAAGACAGCATCCCCTTGTAATTAATTCCAAAGAGGGGTTTCCATAGTTGCAGCTCTGACCAGCCAAAAGAAAACCAGTGATCTTAGTTCCACTTCTGCCACTAACAAGATATGACCACCACAGGAAGGTTATTTGTCTTTCTGAATCTTGATCCCTTATTTGTAAAGGTATACAGCCATACAGTTTGTAAGGTCAACTCCAGTTCTACAGTATATAAGTGTAAAAATGGACTGACTGTAAAAGACCAGTTCTACCATATTGATGAACCAAACTTTGGATGGGCTATATGTTTGCATCCACCTTTCTTTTCATTTGGATTTTACATATAAACATTTTAAAGTTTACTATTTGAACTGGTTGTGAAATTAAGGACAAAATGCTATTGAAGTTTATTGCTCATAGACGCTATGAAAAGCAATGTGAATTAGATTTGTGGATTTACAAAAATGTCATTGGCAATTTGCTTCAGTAATTCCTTATCCTGTCTTAAATAGTAAAAAGTAGCATAAAGACTAAAAACACAGAAATTCCAGAGACTTACTCTGAATGTATTGCTGAGGAAAATCCCTACTTACCTCTGTTTCTTTCTATAACATAACATTCATTAACATTCATATATTTTCCAGCAGGAAGCTTCTTATTTAATGTCCTATATTGCATATTTTCCTTTAATTAGCTTCAGTGTTGGCTTGGACTTCTCTCTTTCTACACTCTCTCCCTGGATGACCTTAACTATTCCCATGCCTTTAAATATTATTTACATACTGGAGTCCCTGAAATTTAAATCTCAATCCATGTAAAGAACTCACATATGTCAAGCTAAATAACATCCTCCTGATATATGCCCAGGAGTGGGACTGCAGGGTCATATGGTAGTTCTATTTTTACTTATCTAAGGAACCTCCATACTGTTCTCCACAGTGGCTGTACCGATTTACATTCCCACCAACAGTGTAGGAAGGTTCCCTTCTCTCCACACCCTCTCCAGCATTTATTGTTTGTGGATTTTTTGATGATAGCCATTTTGACTGGTGTGAGGTGATATCTCATTACAGTTTTGATTTGCATTTCTCTAATAATTAGCAATGTTGAACATCTTTTCATGTGCCTCTTGGCCATCTACATATCTTGTTTGGAGAAACATCTGTTTAGGTCTTCTGCCCATTTTTTTAAATTGGGTTGGTTATTATTTTGATATTTACCTGTATGAGCTGTTTGTATATTTTGGAGATTAATCCCTTGTCAGTCACATTGTTTGCAAATATTTTCTCCCATTCTGTGGGTTGTCTTTTCATTTTGTTTATGGCACTCCTGGGCATATATCTGGAGAAAAACATGGTCCGAAAGGATACACGCACCCCAATGTTCATTGCAGCACTGTTTGCAGTAGCCAAGACATGGAAGCCACCTAAGTGTCCGTCGACAGAGGAATGGATAAAGAAGATGTGGTACATATATACAATGGAATATTACTCAGCCACTAAAAAGAATGAAATAATGCCATTTGCAGCAACATGGATGGACCTAGAGATTGTCATACTGAATGAAGTAAGTCAGACAGAGAAAGAGAAATATCGTATGATATCCCTTATATGCGGAATCTAAAAAGAAATGATACAAATAAACTTATTTACAAAACAGAAACAGACTCATAGACTTAGAGAATGAACTTATGGTTACTGGGTGGGGGGGAAGGGAAAATTAGGCAGTTTGGGATCGACATGTACTTACTGCTATATTTAAAATGGATAACCAACAAGGACCTACTGTACAGCACAGGAACCACTGCTCAATGTTACGTGGCAGTCTGGATGGGAGGGGAGTTTGTGGGAGAATGGATACATGTATATGTATGGCTGAGTCACTTTGCTGTGCACCTGAAACTACCACAACATCGTTAATCAGCTATACTCCAATATAAAATAAAAAGTTTTAAAAAATCCTCCTTTCTCACTCCTCCCCAATTTTTATCTTCCGTGTGTTCTCTGTTTTGGTAAATTTCATGAACATCTACCCAGTAGCTCAGCTCAAAACTTAGGAAGGCATTTAAATTTTTTCCTCATCATGCACTTTCAATCCATCAGTAAGTCATCAGTTCTAACTTCAAAATAGATCTCAGCCTGCTTTACTTCTCTGTTGCCATGATTCTACACCAAACTCCCGCCATCTCTTGCCTGGACTTCTACAGTAGCCTACCTGCTTACCAGGTTCTCCTTGCTTCAATTCTTGTCCTATTCTACTCAGTTTTTAAGAGCATCCAGCATATTATTTTAACACATAAATCCTATGTAATTTTCTCACATAAACTCTCCTATGACTTCCTATAGCACTTGAAATAAAATCCACACTTCTGTAAGACACGACATGATCTGGCTATTTTCTCTTACTTAAATCAAATGTAATACTCCAAGAAAATGCACTTTGTCTTTAGCTTACTAAACTTTAGTCACTCTTAATTCCTGTCTTAGTTTCCTAAGGGTGCTATAATAAATTACCAAAAACTTGGTAGCTTAAAACAGAACTGGATCGTTCTGGGTGCCAGAAGTCTGAAATCAAGTAGTTGGGCAGGTTCGGTTCTTTCTGGAAACTCTGAGGGAGGATCTATTCCATGACTCTCTCCCAGTTTCCGGTGATTGTTAGCAATCCTTGTCATTCTTTGATACATAGGTGCGTGATTCCAATCCCTGTCTCCATTTTTACATGACATTCTCCTTTGCATGTCTCTCTGTGTGCTCTCCTCTTCTTATAAGAACACTAGTCATTGGATTTAGAGCCCACCTTAAATCCAGTATGATTTCATCTCAAGATCCTAAACTAAGTACACCTATAAAGACTATATTTCCAAATAAGGTCACATTCCAAGGTTCTGGGTAAACATGAATTTGGGAGGAACACTATTTAACCCACTACTCTCCTTATGTTATTACATTCTCCCAGATCATTCATCATCTACTCGTCAGGTAATTCATCTTTTTGAAGTCACTTCCTCAGAGAGAACTTCCTTGACCTTGTCTTCCATTCTTAATTATAGCCCCCTGTTGTTTCCTTCACAACACCAGCCAAACATGTATAATTTCACTGGAGTATTTAAGTTTACATATATGTGTATGTATACATATATACATACTAAATATAAATGTATAAATGTAAGAAAAAACATTATATAGTAACGTGTTTGTGTGTATGTGTGTACACGCACATGCTCTGTATGATCAGTTAAGAACATAGGATATTTCTCTTTTTTTTGGAGTATTTCTTAATTTAACTTTGTCATCGTGCATACTCAAAGGAAGCTAGCAAGAAACAACTGGAGTATTTAAGAAATGGAGAAGAGTAACAAAATTACTTGAGGAGTAAAGAGTACAAGTGAGGAAGAAAATAAAATGAACAAAGACACCTGTAAATCTAAACAGGTGTTAATAATGGAAAGGAAAAGGGAAGACATAAGGCAATAACACTTTGTATTATATGAGCTGTTGAGAAAAAACATCTAAAGTTCAAGAAAACTAAATATAAAACTTGTAGTCTGTTAATCTGAGAGTAAGGATTATAGAGTTCTCTGATAGATCTGCCAAAGGAAATTTTTTTTGTTGCTTCCATAAAAACTAGCTTGCCGAAGGCAATAACATCTTAAGAAAAGGAAAGAAAGTTGCCTTCTCAGTCATTCATATTAAATCCAACCTTGATAGAAAATAATAAAAGCGTTAGATATCCATTGTGGCTATGGATACTCTGCTTGATATGATAGTTAAATAAAACCTTTATATACTTTAGCAAAATCTGCATTTTTAGAGTTACACTTTGGCAATACATTTCAATTCTTGACACATCTTCAACATTAATATAAATGAAACTTCGTTTTGAGTATCTACAGCAACCTTTCTTACTACAATATCTTGAAAATGGAATTGCTTTATGTCCAAATAAATATTTTAAATTGTTTGAATAGCATTGAAAATGTGAACGTAAGTTAATTCCTTGATGACTTTAGAACTACATTTCTTAAGGACTAGGACACAGCATTCTTCCTGTGTTGTTTATGGCATCCAACATCATTTAGTTTAGATAAGCAAATCAAGACTGATTGCCATGTAATCCAATGTAAAGAGTTGATTAGTGCTTTGAAAGAAATAGATCCACAAGTAAAAATTTTAAAGGGGGGAAGGAAGGAGGGAAGGAAGGAAGGGAGTCTTACCATATGATCCAAGATATCAACTGTACTCTTTAGCTTAATACTAGTTACATCCTCTAAAATCAATACCAGGTAAAGGCTATTTTATACTGGAAACTTTTTTAGGCTGCGATATATTAAGTCCCAATGTTAACAACCATAAAATAAACATAATTCCAGACATTTATCAGCGTTTAAAAGAATATTAATATAAACCTCTACCTAATTATCATTTACTATGTATGCATTTTGGTGGTTGGTTTGTAGAATTAAAGTTCTGCACAGAGTAGTGAAACAAAAATAATATAACTTTTTAAATCTTCATTCGGGTGCTGGTTATCTTTCTATACAATGAGTGTAACAATTACAGGTTACAAAATTATCATGCTCCAAATTATCTGGGAAGTATATCACACAATTTATTTCTATCTTCTATAATCTGGGAAGTATATCACATAATTTATTTCTATCTTCTATAATCTATCTTCTTTACACTTAAAAAAAAATCAAACTAGGGTGAAAGTCACATTTCCTCAAAGATTTTTTATTTCATTAATTTCGTATGGTTGGCCAAGAAGTAAGTTTGTGTGATCTAGCCATTAAAAGGGAGTAATTATATTAAATGAATTTTGAAAGTTAAACATCTCCAGCTGTTAAATATAGAAATATCTGGAAGATCTACTATGTTTGGTTAAATAAAAAGGAAGGAAATAAACATAGAAGGGTGGGAGAAAAATATTTATTATTAAATAGAAATAAACCCAGCTATACATTATGGTAAGTGTAGAGTACTTTGTGTGTACTTTTGATGCATAAGTACTTTGATAAGTAGAGTAATCTTCTCTGTATAGTGAATGTGCATGGAGAGCTGTCAGTATTTTAAAGGAAGACATTCTCATGAGTGTATATAAACAGGGAAAACAGCTGAGTTCCTGGCAAATATTAGTTGCTCGATAAACATTTGAATAAAATAATGACATTCAATAATTAATAAGAAAGTTCATTCTATTTCTAGAATGTTGAAATTTTACCATGACAAGTAATCATTATATCATTAATATGTAGTGATATTAAGTCATTACATGATCATTATATGATATAAAAATATCATTATAAACAAATGCTGAATTTTTATCTACATTTAGTTTGCATCTGTGTAGATGATCATATGAATTCTTTTCTCTATTAATTAACACAGAGAATTACATTCACTGAATTGTGAAAGTTAAAATAACTTTGCATTTCTGGAACCCAACTAGGTCCTGATGTCATATACTTATGTATTGCTTCATTTAATTAACTAACATTTTGGTAATATTTCAGGTCTTACTTTAAGACTTTTTGGCCTCATGTAGCAGACAGACCTGAGAGTGGCCCTCATGTTCATCCATTCTATAAACCCCTCCCTTTGAGCATGGGCAGGGGGTTTACAGAAGGGATGAATATGGGGCGTACCTTTGAGCATCACAGGGCTTGTGATTTGCTTCTAACTAAAGAGAATATGAATGACAAAGGTAATGGAGATCATAACCATCATTACACACGTATGTGTATATGTGCATATACACACAAGCACTCACACACATACATGTATATATAGACATATATACAAATAATCACGTGATCTCAGAAGGAGACCCAGAGCTCCAGATCAGAATGCTGCCTAGCCCACACCTTGATTGCAACCAGTTAAAACTCTGAGCAGAGGACCTACCTAAGCTGTCCTCAGACTTCTGACCCACAGAAACTGAGATAATAAGTGTGTTGCTTTAAGCCTCTTAGGTTGTGGTAATTTGTTACACAGCAATAGAAAAATAATACACCTCATAAAACGACTTGGGAAGTGCTTCTTCATTTTAATTGTCTTTTAGAAATGTTAATAGTATAATTCCTCCCTTAAACGATAACAGAATTCACAGGTGAAGCCATCTGGCCCTGGATTTTTCTTTGTGAAAAGATTTTTTAATTGATGATTCCATTTCTTTCATGTGAAGTATTATTGGCACTTTTTAATTTCTTGGGTTAACATGGTTTAAGACGTGTTTTCCTAGGAATTTTCTCATTTCATCTACAGTTTCAAATTCATCAGCATAAATTGTGCTCAAAAAATAGCCTCATTATTTTGAACTTTACCAACCCACCAGAGAATTATCAGTTAGTTTTTAAAAAACCAATGTTTAGCTTTGTTTATACTCTATTTAAATATATATATATTTATTTTATATTCCATTTTATTTATTTTATTTTTTAACATCTTTATTGGGGTATAATTGCTTTACAATGGTGTGTTTATTTAAATATTTTTACCTTATTAATTTTTGCTGCTAGCTTCATTTTTGCCTTCTTTCTATATACCCTAGGTTTTATTTGCTCTTTTATTTCCTAGCTTCTTGAGATAATGCTTAGATCATTGATTTTTGGCTTTTATTTTTTCTAACATATAATAATGATATAAATTTCTAAGTGGGGCTTTACCTCCTAATATGTTTCAATATGTAGCACTCTAATATCACTAAATTCAACATTTTTTTCCTATTTTTAGTTTGAATTCTCTGACCAATGAGTTAATTAGAAGCATAGAGTATACTTTCCAAAAACTTAAGTACTTTCTATTTATCATTTTTTAATTTCATGTTTTGTATCAATTTCTAGCTGAATGCTGCTATTGTAAGAGAACATATTCTGTATGATTTCAATTCTTTGAAATTTGTTGAGTTTTCCTGTATGATCCACATTTGGTCAATTTTGGGAAATAAAATGCAAGATTCTCTATATATCATTGAGGACAATCTTGTTTATCACATTGCTCATGTTATCATTATCTTTACAGATTTTATTTTCTTGTTCAGTCAGGTACTGAAAGAAGTGTTATAATATTCCACCATGACAAAGGGCATTTTAATTCTCTTTTTATTTCTGCTAACTTTTGTTCTCTATATTTTGAGTGTTTGTTATTAGGTACATAAGCATTTAAAATTTCTACTTTCCTGGTATACCTTTTTTTTTTTTGCGGTACACAGGCCTCTCCCGTTGTGGAGCACAGGCCCTGGACGCGCAGGGTCAGCGGCCATGGCTCACGGGCCCAGCCACTCCGCGGCATGTGGGATCTTCCCGGACCGGGGCACGAACTCGTGTCCCCTGAATCGGCAGGCGGACTCTCAACCACTGCACCACTAGGGAAGCCCCCTGGTATACCATTTTTTATATTTAAGTATCTCCCTTTTCATATTTACTATTTTTTATGAAAGACTACACTTTCTGATATTAATATAGCTGCATCTGCTTTATTTTGTTACCTAGTATTATATGGTATATATTTTCTGTCATTTTAGTTTCAACCTTTATTACCATATTTTAGATTTCTTTTATAAACTACACATAGTTTAAAAAAATTCATTCAGGGCTTCCCTGTATTTTTTAACATTGAGAGTCCGCCTGCCGATGCAGGGGACATGGGTTCGTGCCCCGGTCTGGGAAGATCCCACAGGCCGCGGAGCGGCTGGGCCCGTGAGCCATGGCCGCTGAGCCTGCGCGTCCGGAGCCTGTGCTCTGCAACGGGAGAGGCCACAGCAGTGAGAGGCCCACGTACTGCAAAAAAAAAAAAAAAAAAAAAAATTCATTCAGACAGTCTTTATTTCACATTGACTATTTTTTCCAATTATATTTAATGCAATTACTTCCACTTATATTTAATACAATTACTTATATACATTTATTTAAAAGTTAAAATAATGATGTTGGTTGTAATATCAAATTTTAGTGAATTTCCCGGCCTTTTAGAGAATGGTAATGTAAATTAAATGAAACCCAGTGCTTCTGGATATGAATACCAAGATTTTTAATTTTTTTTTTCATAAAGCTTGTCCATAGAAGAAAAATAGTCGCTCATGTGGATTACTCATTTTAATCTATGATGAAGAAAAGGAAAAATAGAAAGAATAACTAGCATTACCACAAAACTTTCCACCATACTCCAATAAAAATATAAATTGTTCCTATGAGTAAAATATGGTATCTGGAGAATTTGTTATATAGCCAAAAGATGAATTTGCAATTTTCCAGGGACTTTGATGAACATTTTTAGCCAAATATTAAATTTTTAATATTATAACTCTTCTACTTTTCCTATAACACTTATTATAATTTTATAAGTATATTTCCTATAACACTTATAATTTTATAAGTATATTTATAAGTATAGGCTATTAAATTATTTTTCAAAAGATATTTGAATTCAAATATCTTCAAATACCTTTTGAATAATATCTTTTGAAAAATAATTTAATAGCCTATACTTATAAATTAGTATATTCAAATATCTTTTGAAAAATAATTTAATAGCTTATCCTCAAATACCTTTTGAAAAATAATTTAATAGCCTATCATAAGGCATATTCCTATTATGTGGTATTCTTGAAACAACACAGATTTCAACTGAAAATAATAATTTTGCAAAATAATAACTTTGTTATGAATATATAATCAGATTCCTTTTTAAAGTGCCTGTAGTGGTTATAATTAATGTTAAGTGAAAAAAGAGAATATGCATGTAATTTCAGCATTCACATTTTGCTGATTCATGTTTCCCTGAGTGTGCATTTGAAAAAGACAATGTAGTTACTGAAAGGTAGTTAGAATAAGTTGTTTTCCTTCCAGGTAAGTTCCTTCACATGGCAACACAAGTTCCTAGGCAGGGCTAGAAGGACAAGTAAGCCTCAATGCTGCCTCCTCTGGAAGCCTAATGAGGAAATAGGGGAGCCACAGAAGTGTGCAGTTTCTCCAGCCAACCTTTGATGAATACCAGTGGTAGAATGGGGCAAATCATCAGAAAACTAGCTCCTTTCTCATTTTGCCAAAGGAGGTAGTGCATCACCTCACTGGGATCCCTGGAAAAGCAACAGCAGCAGCCCTAAATCTGTGCAAATTCTACTGCCTCAGGCTATGCATGAGTGGCTCATCAGACCCTCCTTCTTAGAGGGCCAGCTGGGTGCAATCATGACTCTTTTCTGGAATGGCCAAATAAGAATTGGCCCATAGTCTAATCTCATTGAGGCTGAACAGGTGTTTAGCCATTAAGCTGCAGAGGCCCCTGGAGGTGTCTGGGGCTTCCTAGAAAAAAATAACTCACACATACTTTTAAAAAAGTACCCCAAGACCAGGTTTAATTTTATACTCTAAACTTCTGCAATTAAATTTAAACTGATGTACTATAAATAAGTTGCAGTAGCCAGTTTTATGAGTTGCTAAAGTCTATAGAGTTGAATTACTTCTGGATACGAGAGAAAGACCCTTAATTCCTTCCATCCAAAATAAAGATTTTAGCTTAATGCAAATTAGATCTTCAACATCTGGTTCAACACTCACCTCTCAAAACAAGTCTTCCAAAAAAATAAAACTAAAATCCCCCCTAAACACACTTACTGTGATTATTTCCATATAACACAAAAGTATTTATCTATGTACCATTGTTTTACACTTATCAATCATGTTTTAAAAAGAAACAATTGGTAACCAGTTAGAGTGCAAAAATCTATAGCACTGAACTGATATCTTTCATTTTTTCTAAAGTCCCAGAATAGTACTGCATATACAATAGCATTACAAATATGTTTCCTAAATAAACTTTTATTCTTACTTTATATTTTTCACATTTTAATGAGCAATTACATGTATAAAGCTGTATTCATCCATCTGTCTTGCAAATAAACATCCAAAATTATAAGCATCTTTGATCAAGAATAAAAATAGTCCCACTTTATTATGTTGGATAAGAGCAGTCTAATTAGAAACCAGCCTCTTGTTTAGTCAAGAAACTAAAAAAAATCCCATTTTTTGTAGGAGAAAATACATATTAAAATTAAAAAAAGAAATATATATAAATATGTATGTTTACATATATTACATATATTTATACTTAAATGTGCTTATATATGCTATATATAAATACACACACATATGTACAAATAAATTTATGTACAATAAAAATAAAGAGAAATAGAAAAGATAGGAAAAGAATAAAATACAAGTATTTACAATGTCTGTAATTGAAATTATATTACTATTTTGGACAGAACTGTAATAGGGATTTTGAGGAACAAAGATAGGTAAATTAAAATGATTCATATTAAACGTTATATGATCAGAAAACTGAGTATATATTAATATATAGTTTATTGTTTTATTATTATTAACAAAAATAATATATCTTTGCAATAATGCAAGTTCCTAATTTATTTTACTTATGTCCTTTTTCATTAATATGTTGCTTTTCCCTCAAAAAAATTTCAAGTACCTTTATTCTTATAGATTGATTAGAAATTAATAGTAAATAACAACTAAGACCCTTATTTCTAACAAGAAGTTGTTTTATTACTCTCAGCTTCCCAAATAACTTCTCCTATCCTGGAAAAAATCATTTCTAAAATGTTTCTTAACACATTAATCACCAGTGAAACAATATGCTGAGAGATCTCAAAAGTGCTTCCACATTCAGTGTTATTCTAACCCAACTTTTGGATGTTAGTCTATAATTCATATCTCTTTGCTCACTTTCATATTAAACATGATTTAAATGTTTGAATATAGGAAACCATGTTCAAATGTGCTCTCTAAATAAGTAGTTTGTGTTGAAATACAGATGCTTAAATAGGTCTAATCAGTAATGCATTAATGAATAGGAAATTACCTAACACAGAAATCTTTTCGTATCATATATACAAAGCACTACATTTCTCTCATGACAAAATTCCTGCATACGAACTATCTTTCATTATTTTGGCTACATATTCATGACTTCAAAATTTTAAGTACCTATTCTGACTAGTTGACTAGTTAAAAATATTGATAAGTTAAATAATTAAAATGAAGTTATTGATTCTTTTCTTTCCTATCCCCTATCCACACCGGCACATAGGAAGCAAACATTTGATTCAGTTGTTATGTGTATATCTTCAAACTCTAAGGGATACACATTAATTTCCTTCTCCCCTTGCCTTACATATATTCCATGGAATTGCCCGCTGATATAGCTGTTGAATAAAATCTAAACACAGAGATTACACTGCCTTCTTCTATGAGTCATTCCTTTGGGTCCACTCCCATTTGGCTTAGGAGAAGGACACCCTTCTCTTCTTCATGAGTGTAAAAACCCTGCATTACTTCTTACCGGCTGAAATTCTGCTAATGAGTCCTTTCTGGTTTTCACCTAGAGAGGCTAAAGGTGGTGATTCACAGTGGCAGGACTGATACTACTGTAATTATTAACTAGTAAGTCTGTGGGTATGTTTAGCACTTCTTCATGAAATGCGGAGATGCTTATCACCAATGGTACTATGCTTTGAGGCTCTAAGTAAAATTTTGAATCAACAATGGAAGTTCCACTTCACACCTTTTACTTTCTTGTTTATTGAAATTTTCAATACTTGGTTTCCATTTGTTCCATCTGAAGACCTATTAAATTCCTCTTCTTCATTCATTTGTTTGTTGGAGTGTAGTTATAAACCAGGCAGAAATTTCTGCTTTCAAAGGGATTATATTTAATGATATTAAACAAGATAAATAAGATATTCAGTATCCAAATATATCCTTATGATTTTTGCACTGCTGTTATTTTTCCCAGTGGCCAATATTTGTAGTTACCCTTGAGTCTTATTTCTTTTCCCACCGGAAGATTCTATTAATACTGCCTTTGTAAGGTTTTTATTCTCTGCTATTTTAATTCTTGCTACCACTACCATAATCTGAAGTACACTTGTATAATCTCATTCCAGAATTATTATAACAGCCTCAATCCCTTTCTCCATAAGGTATTCTGCTAGAGTTCTTATCAATACATTAAGTACACAAATATGATCATATAAATCATGTGTTTGAGAGTATTTGTTCTTATTCATTGAGCAAATATACACTGAGGAACTCACATGACAGTATTATTCTAGACCTTTGGAATATAATAGTGAACAAAAGAGACAATGCCTCTGACTATATGGAGTTTATATTATAGTAGAAGAAAACAAATAATAAACACATAGGGGCAGAGAAAAGAATATTGGATGATCTTTCTGATAAATTAGCATTTGAACAAAAGACCCAAGGAAAGTGAGAGAGTAGGTTTAGGGGCTATCTGTGGAGACAGTATGGTAAGCAGAAGGAATAATAGCAAACAGCATACCCAGGTAAAGGGATATCAAGTTGGAATGAACTATGGGAAGGAAGGTATGAGATGAGTTCCTAGAGGAATTGTAAGGTGAGAAGTCATGAAGCGTCTTAGAAACCACTCCATGGGCTTTGGGGATTTTATTCTGATGGGAAGCCAATGATGATTTAAGCCTTGATGTGACATGATCTGACTCACATTTTAAGAAATTTATCCTGCTTGGTTCACTGAGAAAGGACATATGAAAAGGATGGTGGTTCTGATCAAGGTGGTAATTTTGTAGGGGTGTTTCCGAAAATTGGTTAAATTATCAACAAATTATGAAGACAGAACTCATAGGATGACTCTAAGGTTTTAACTTTGTAAACAGTGCATGAAATTGCCATTAATTGATTAGGTGGGAAACTGCAGGAGGTTTGTGGAGAGTGACAAAGACCAGAAGCTCAGTTTTTAATTCGTTATGCTTTAAATTCATATTGGATATACAAGTAGACATGTCAAATATTTAGTTGGATATACAAGTCTGAAGTTCAGGGGAGTGATCCAGTCTAGAGATGTAAATTATTCAGTTATCAGTGTCTAGATGGCACTTAAGCTGTAAAACAGGCTAGGATTATCAAGGGAGTAAATATAGGTAGAAAAGACTGCAGGGTCCACATAGATAATCCATCCAACTGGCCTCTCAGTTCCTTGATGTCATCAGTTCCAATGAGCTTCATTCCCTCTGTACTTCATCCATTTCCATGACCATAACTTGGGTCTTACCAGCACCTGGGAATGTTTTGGTCCTAAAATGCTTAAATCAAGCATTTTACCCTCTCACCACAATTCTGTATCCCTCTTCCTACACCCTGTTTTTCAAATTTATTGAGACCCTGAATACTGTGCTTCATCAATCCCTTCCTACCTTCACTGAAATTCTTATTCAGCTTAGACTTTATGACATTCTTGCTAATATTCTCAATTATCTTGCTCCATTGGCCTTCCACAGTAATTGACTGGCAGAACCACAGCCTGAAATCAAAATGACTGTAGGCATCCCCCCCAACCCCCGCCCATACCTGGGCTACAGAGCACTGTTGGAGGAAAAGAAAACACACCTTTGAGTTTATTTATAACCACTACAAATTCACTGCCTACAAGTGTACCCCAACACTTTCCACTAATCCATCTATGGTCTACCTAATTCTCCCACAATCCATAATGGCTAGATGCATCTTCTCTATATTCCTGAAATATCTTAACCCATCATCTCCCCACTACTGTCAGCTAATTAGGTCTTTTTAACTTTGTGGGGAAAACAGAAACGATTAAATGGAAACTCTTGCAACTTTTTAAGATCCCCACCTACAAAAATGTTTGCATCAGTTTCCATTCTTTTTTTCTACTTCCATTTCACATTTGAAGCGACATTTCTCTTTCTGTGTAACATGCTCTGGAGTCCATCTTTTTCTGCTTCATCCAATGACCTATTAATTAACTTCTCTTTCCTCAGTAAATTCTTTTCCCTCTCTATGTGTTTTCCGTATGTTTCAACACACTCAAATTTTCTCTCCTTAAAATAATTGTCTCTCAGCCTCATCGCTTATATTGGCTATTATTTCTTTTCACTTCCTTCATAATTAAACACTTAGAAATTGTTTCCTTAGCCACTGAATCCAATTCTTACCTTCCATTTAATTTCTTAGGCCACTGGAAACTTGATTCTACCTGAATTACTCCACTAAAATTATTCTCACCTAGACCACCCTTTATCCTCTTGTTGCTAAATTTCAGTGGGGCACTCTGTTGTTGAACTCTCAACATCCTGAAACTGCTAATAACCCTTTTCACCACCCTCTCTTGACCTCGGCATTCATGATTACAAACTTTCCTGGTATTCTTTCCTGTAACCAACCTGTTTTATCTTTTTTGAGAAATACTCTTCCTCTTAATTTTCCCTTTCCCTTTCCTCTGACCTTTAAATGCTTTTCTTCCTCAGGGGTTTATTCTGAACTCTTATCTTCTCATTCAGAATACATTTTTTTGGAATGATTTCATCAGATCCAACAGTGTCAATTAACTATTCTACATGTTCAAATTAATGGCTATAAATGATATCTAACCTTTAAATTCCAAAATCATTCATATATTCCCAACTCTGTCACCTCAATTTAATGTGTCCAAAACTGAACTCAATATCCCCCCTCCAGAAATGCTCTACCCTCAAGGGATTCATGTATGTACCTTTATCTATTCAATTGCCAAATTAGAAAGTTCAAAATCATCCTTGACTCTTCAATAAGTTTTATTCTCCTTCCTCCAAACAACCACTTATTCTTGTGTGTTCACTAAGTCCTTAATAGCTCATGAATCAGTTTATTCCTCTCCATTCTCACTGTCACTTGATAGGCTCATACTAAAAATTTACTGTTTTAAACAAAATAAAATGTTGACTCCCCTGAGACATTGCCTCAATTAGTTTTATAGTGTAGTAGGACAGACAAAAAAAATCACCATTATCATTTTTGTCATCCCTCCTTTGGATGACTGCAAGAGCCTTTTTCAATGGTTTTCCTGCTTAGTTGTTTCTCTAAATCACTCTCCACTAGAGTCAGAAAAATGTTTCTGAAGGACAGAGCTGATTAAGTGACTCTCCTGTTTAAAGACTTTAATGGGTCCTCATGTTCTTTAGTATAGAGTACAATTTTTTTTCCATGAAATTTCTTACTTCTTGCCCTGGATTAATCTTTTACCTTCTATCTCACCACCACCTCCCATCCTTCAGCTTATTTCATACTCTAGCCACTCTAAGTTATTTTCTAAGTTTTAACTTATGCATATAGTATTTCCTTACTTAAAATTCCATGTTCCACCTTTCTCAGTTGGCAAACTTCAACTCATTCTACAATTAGACATTATTTTCTTTTATTTGCCCTCCTTGATCCTCCAGCCCCTTTTTACTCCCATCAATTGGATTACGTGATCTTCTTATTTTCATTTCATCCTGTGCTTACATTATATTGTAATTAGTTTTTACCAACCTGTCTACTCCACTATATTGTAAGATTCTGAAATAAGAAACTGTGAATTGTTTACCACTGTATTCCCAAAACCTAAACAAATGTCTAGCAAACAGCATACACTCAAATATACACTGAATTCTGACTAAACAAGTACGAGAATGAAAGTTAGTAATACAGCAATATAACATTCAGGCTGAAAGAAATTAAATTAGATAAAAATTCAGACTCACATATTTTATTCCCTTATCTTTTGAAGCAAGTGAGTAGAACATTGGCATTTTTTGAATAATCAAATTAAGATCAGTTTTGGAGACTTTAAAATTTTAATGCTATCTACAATATGAAAAATATATAACCTGGTCTAAATAGCACCCTCAGGAAATTGAATTTGTTTTAAATTCTGTAGAGTGTTTACTCAAATTGCTAAGAACCATCAGGAAGACCATTAAAATGAGAACAGAAAGTACGAAAACATGGAATGTACAATTCTGATTCCTCAGTGGGGAAAGAATTAATAGAGCTGGAGAATGTTTAGGACAGTGTGCATATCAAGCCCAGGGATACCAATTAGATGCATATTCACTTATTCATCACACTCTAGAAATAAAGAGAACCATTAGCATTTGAATAACGGAAACTTAGAACAATTAAAATACTAAGTTGTGTAGGAAGCAAATTTATAGAGCTTCTCACTCCGGGGTAACAAATAGAAAGAAAAACAAGGGAGGAACTGAATAGCCCCAGTGGCATTCTTGCTGTAAGTCCTGGATGAGGCAATGAGGTGGACTTGATTCAAACACTGATAATAGAACTGCGAACTATCAGGACACTTCGACACTTGACCAGTGTGTTCAGGAATTTGTTTCATATAGTCTAGGGTTTGTCCCACATTACTCTTTATTAGATTTTGTCCATATTAACCCTCAAAAAGAATCAGAAATAATAGGAAAGTAACTAGCTAGTTTATATCAGTTTATAATCAGAAAGTTTCTTAAACCAAATGACAAAGAGAAACTCCCCTCATGGTATGCATTAGTCTGCTTAGATCTGTATCACGAAACTTAACTTTTGTGGCCAAGCCAGCTGAGCTACTAAAACCCACCTGCAGACTTAGACCTAGCTCGCAGTCTGTGACAAATCCTGGCTCCAGGCTGAGGTTCCAAATCCTCTATGTCGCCAGCTCATGGGCTCAAACAGGACAGTGATCTGTCACACTACTGGTACCACATGGACCTGCATATCCACAGCTCTCCAGATACCAGGTTCAGCTGGTATAGCAGTATAACTATTCATGCTTTATACCTGTTTTTCAGCATCTAAAATTACCTTGGCTATCAGAAACTGAATTACCTAGACCTTACCCTGGCCTTCCTAATGGCCGGCCTGATGACCTGACAACTTGATAATGAGGGATATCCCTGACACCTATATATTTCACAAGCTCTTCATTTTTAATAATGTTAATATTTTAAATTTAAAACACTATAGAAAAATGGTATATTAAAAAAGCACTTAATAATGATATTTTACCCTTCAGATTTTAATTATCTATTTTATTTTTATATGTAAATATATGCTATGTTTTTACACTGGAGGTTAATCTGTGATCTAATTTTTATGAATGAAAAATATATGCAGAATGTAGAATATCTTTGATACAAATTTTCAAAGACAATTTTAAGTTAACATAATGGGCCATATTTTTCTTAACGATAGAAGGGTTTATTTTCTAAGATAACTGTGTGATTTAGAAAAGTCTGCAAGTTCTATTTGCAGCAGCAACTGATTTCCAGTTTACAAATTTAAAAACATACTTTTTGAAATTCTTTTCAGAAGAAAGCCATTATAAAACTTCTTGAATTGCCCCTGAAAATAATGAATGAGTGATTCTCTGTCATTATTAGCATTAAAACTGAGAGTTCTTGAATTTTCAAAAAACGTACTTAACATATTGTTAAAAATATTAATGCAAACTATATTCCTGGAGTTACTCAAATTTATTCTTACCAGATATGCAAATTTATTTATAATGACATTTGTAAATTTGACACAACTTTTTATACATGCTTACTATTTGAAAAAAAGCAAAATTCACTTTTTCCTAATGCTTCAGAAATAATATTTATATCTACCCACAGAAAATTTTTCAATATTTAAATATACCATTTATATTTAAAGATGTATCTGATATTTCTATTATACTGGTAAAGAAATTACTCCACAGCTACATATCCTTGTGAGAGACCATTCATTCAACACTTTATATATTCTGTTCAATGAGAAAAAATTATAGGAACTTGAATTTCTTACCAATGAAAATTTCATCATAGAATGGGTTTAGTAATACACTGTCAACATTTATAAAAAAGACACAACTTTAGAAATGGATAATGGATAACAGTATTCAGATAATCTATTAGAAAGGCCTTTTTTTAAAGAAAGAAAAAGTAATATGAAACTTCAAATGGACTTAGGTTATGTATAATTTAATCTGACTTTCAGTTTTCTAACGGGGGCAAAAACAATAGCTTAATTCAAAGCCTTATTCTTAAATGACTGAAGCAACTCTAGACACCATTACCATTTTACCTTCATACTTAGACTACTTTATATAAGCTTTATAAAGGATTAAAAAGTGATTTTATTACCTAGCTCTTGGTAATATCCTCTCAATATCTCTTTAACAGTGGGAAACACTAAATGTATGTATACTGTTAACACCCTAGATTGTCTTAGCTCCTACGTACTCTGGCATTTGTGTGATGTTTTCCACTCTACAAAAAGTTATAAAGTAAGCCCTATCATTGAATTTCAGAAAATGTCGGTAGCAGTATAAAATACCCATCATCATGGTAAGGGATGGCCAAGAGAGAACCTATATCTTCATAATATTATAAATTATGTCCAAAGAAAAAAAGACATACACACATGTAGTATAAAAATACAGACAAATATACAGTTCACTTTTAGCTTTTGGGAATTAAGTTGATTAAGTTCGCCTTTAGGTCACCATCTTTCCTTTCTGTGACCTTTTTCCCCTGTAAGGGGCTTCTTTCAGTAACTAGGATTTATGCTGACTCAATCTTCCATGTTTAGAAACTTGCTTTCTTGAAAGGATATGATAAACTAATTTATTTTAACATGTAAATAGCAGGTAAGAGTTTTATGGTCACATGCAGAAGAGAGGTATTTAGTTTAGTTTTGAACAAGGGACAAATCCTCTTAAAACCAACTTATCTCTAATCGCAGAATTCTTTCAGGAATCAGTGAACAGTGGGGGAGGTATTTTAAAGGTAATGAGTTTATTCTTCTAATAAGAGTTGAATGCTATGCACAAACATAACACAAAGCAGCAGGATGAAATTACATCACATAAGCAGTCACCTACACTACTACACTGACTTACATTTCATCTTGTCTTATGCTGCAGTATAATAGGTTCAGGGACTAAATATAAGCAGCTATCTGAAGACAGTACATTTTTTTTCCTGCATAAATTTAGACAATGAAAACAAAAGGAAGGGAAAGGACTAAAATATGTTGTTTGGCCTACTTTAGGAGCATTATGAAGATTAGACAACATCATGAGACACATGAGAGTGAGACAGGAGAGAAAGAGCTACAACTGAAAGTTATCTTTTTAACACTTCAGTGGTGTCTTAAAGTAGTTATATACTTCAGCTAGATGCCTAGATGAAGTATAGCTAAAAATTGACAACACAGGATTCTGTGTGTTCCACATTAAACCTCACAGTGCTAAGTGAAAAGCAAGCAGTGATACAAATTTATGCATTGGCTGTTTGTTGAAATAAATTGAATTTTATTACTTTAGATATACACCATGAACTCATGTTTGTGCCTCAAGCATGAAATCACAGGAATGTTGTTTTACTCAATGTTTTCTGAAATCAGACATCACAGAAAGGCCTACAATGTTCCAATACTAGGCTATCAATCTCTTGCTATTGCCTAAAAATGATAATCTTTTAAAACTTTCAAGCACTTTCTCCAATTTTCTAGAAGCTTCCTGGGTAAAGCAGGAAAGAAACAGCAATATCAAGAATCAATACTGTGAAAAAAATGGGCTGATAAAATAATTTTTTCTCAGTAACTAGAAAGTATATTGCAACTGAAATCATACACTTATTTACAATGGTAAACTCTCAAGTTCCAAAAAGCTTTAACTTTTTTTGTAGCCCGTTAGTAGGACATAAGGTGTTTACACATACTAATGAAGCTTTTATTCTTATTTTTAGAATCAACGTATGGAGATGAATTTTATGAGTATTAAAACTTTTTAAAACACTAAATGACACCTCAGAGCAAGTTCACATTTTTGTATTAGTTACTGCAATAGCTATAAAGTTTTGAAAGAAACTATTTCAAAAAGTTACCCGTATGACAACTTGTATACAAGTAACTCTGATGATCTGGTATGTACATAATTCATTTCGTCAATAGTTAAATTTAAGGAAGAATCTAACTTACCGGTGGATCAGCCCCCTTAGAACCAGTCAGCCCTCCTGTTAGGGATTCGATATCCTGAAAAGGGGAGAGGTGTTGATTGTAAAATGCCACTCAACAGCATGGAGAATTTCCCAGTCCCACAGTGTAATATTTTCTTTAGCTACAAAGTTAGGGCACTCAGCTATATTTTTGTTTTGTTTTGAGACAATCTTACACACTGTAATGCTATATCAATGGTCATATCTAAAAATCTAGATATTTTCTCCAACTCTGTATAATCTGTAAATAGAAAAAAATACAAACAGACTAATTATTCTTGAAATATGTAAAGAAAATGGCTCTAGGTGGGAAAGCAGATGTTTCATTCTCTAAGAAGCTGAAGTGAGGGCAGAACAGAAAAAAGAAATTTAATGAAACTGCAATTTAACATATTATTTGCAAATACTGAACCCATGGAAAATGCTTAAACTACAAAAAAATCTAATTATCTACAGTTCACTCTATTACTATACATAGAAGATGAAAATATTAACAGATATGGACAGATTAGCTATTCTTTTATAAGGATTGATTTCTAATCTTAAATCGGCAACCACAGTAGATCATGCCTGAGAAATGATTACAATTGACAAAGGTATCACAAATGAAGAAATGGGTGATGCTGTGACAAACTCGAGAGCAAGTGTGCTGTTTTAGGAACTAGAGCTCAGCCTTATCAGTTGTACGGCTTTGGTCCCAGGGTTACTAATCATATGGCTTTTTCAAAAGAAGCTAGAATTTTAGGTTTTTAAGTAAAATCTCTCAGGACTTTAATGTTTGCAACTGTTTTAATTTTTAAACCATCCCCCCACTCCTCCCAAACGAAAAAACAAAACAACAACAACAAAAAAACCTGTCTGCTCATAGGTAGATGAATAGGAGCTTGGGGCTAAATTGATAAGTTACAGTTTTTGCTAAAAAGTTTCTTTCTTGTGACCCTGGCCACTTCTTATCTGTTTGCATCTAGTTGAATGGATAGGTTTGAGGAACCTGGGGAAATGTATTTCAGTAAGAAATCAAAGATGAAAGAAAGATAATTGAGTAAAGATAGAAGGAAAAGAAATTTAAATATCTATGATCAGAGAAACAGCCAACACCTGGATATCATTAAGAAGACATGCTACTAATTCACTTGGGACTCAATTACATCATTTCACTGGTATCTCAAAAATGGGGAATCTTAACAATAAATATGGGACTCAAATGAGCACGTGCAGGAAACATTAAAGGCAGGGCAGGGAAGAAGGAAGGGATGGTGTGGTGAAAGTTTCCATCTGAAGGAGCTGACTTTGAACAGGAACTTGATGAGTGATGAATTTCTGCATGCATATTTTATTAAGGGCCATGAATGATAAGGCAACCACAAGAATGCTTGCCAAGAAACTTACTGTCTTCTTCGTAATGCATATATTGTATATAATATTTTTTCCTACCCAGCATCCCTTTGAGGAACTTCTTCCCTCTCCATTCTAGTTCTAAAAGAGGCTTATAAAAATCGTTTCAAATGTTGTAGGGGCCTGCCAGAGAATTAAGGCAATATGGATTCTATAAGATATAATGGGAGTGTCTTAAGTCCTTGATAATATCATTTGAGCAATGTCTGAAACTGGATGTTCTCCCTGCCTGCAACTTTAAGATAAGTTTCTGGCTCCCAAACACTAGATCCTAATTAATATGTCTGCAATATTAAGTCTATTTTGAAAAGGCCCTCCCTCTCTATCCTATTGAAATTCTTTATTCCAACACCACGCATACCATAAACAATCAAATCATCTAAATTATTTGATCTTACGTGATCTTTAACATTTCTATTGTTATCTAAGTAAATCATGTCAGTATACAATAAAATTAAGCATGAAACATATTTATAAATTGGCAAACAAAATTAGCATTCCTTTTGAATCCAAAGATTAAAATATAATCTAAAAATTGTTTTAGAATTTCATGGAGTGAAATAAAATGGTAATAAAATGGCTAAAGTATTAGATTAACAGAAAATAAAACACACAGCCCTTTTCACTTTTTGATAATACTCCTGTTATGACTATGACAAAAAACAAAGTTCTATTCACATGAAAGGTTTCTTCCAAGCACATTTTAAATGAAAAGAACAAAAAAAAGGTGTTAAGTACATTTTGAGTTAATACCTTCGTTATTCATAGAAAGGCATATAAATGATATTAACAATAGAATTTCTGATGACATTATCAGAGAGGTAATAGGGAAATTAATTCAGAGAAAAAATATTTTAGCAATTTAGTTGAGGCATTTTGTCATCTTGTTAATTAAAAGTTCTACCATGATTTCTTGCCATCGTAGAAAAGTTGGGCCAATGCTCAGATCTGTAAAATTTTAAACTTTTCATGATAGTCATGGTCTTGAAAAAAAATAAAGCAACAATAGAATTTTGGAGATGAATGGAAAAGGCATTGGTATTTCTGTTTTTTAACAAGTTGAATTAAAGCAAATTATGAACTCATGGCTCTAAAGAGAATACAGATATATTCTTTTATCCTGTTTATTCTTTTAATTAAAAAAACTTTTTTTAATCTTATTTTCTATTTTGAGTGTAAGTTGAGAGAGAGTGTCCTACTTGGATAGATGCCCAAATTAAACATGGCTTATCTATCACTTGACTCAAAAAAATTTTCAGGTGTGAATAACAAGCATAAGTATGCATGAATGCATTTATGTTGTAAAATTAATAGGTGAAATAAATCCCTTGAGAAACTCTGAAAATAGTTGAAAGTGAGTCAGTCTTTCTGATGGTTGCTGAATATCTTATCTACAAAATATAACTTAAATCTTTGACAAATTTGTCTATCTTGTTATTTACATGTATTTTTATAGAGATAACAAAAAGGGAGACACTAAAAAGTAAAAACATTGATTTCCTAGATGGTTTTTAAACTTACTACTGTAATAATGTTATTTGTTTGATTAAAACATTCAAAACAAACTTTGATTTTTTACTACGTTATGGAATTTTTTAAAACTATGTTGTACACCATATTCATTTAGATTTAATAGCTAATAAAATAATAACTACTTATTGAACATTTACTACATGCAGGCACTCTTTAAATGCTTTATATACATTATAAACAGTTTTATAGGGTAGTTATAAGAGCCTTATAAAGTAGTTATTTCTTTTCTCACTTAGGCTAAAAGGTTTATATAATTTACCCAATATCACACAGCTATTAAGAAGTGGGGTTACAAAATATATTTGTTTGACTCCAAACCTATGTCTTTAATACCAGTTGTAGGAGAACAGCTTTATCCTGACGCCCTGGTGACCTTGCACATATCCACATGGGCCATGTAGGCAAGGCTAACCTTAGGTTGGCCCATGTCTTGGTGGAATATTCTGTGGACCTCCAGGTAAGCAAGTCATGAAGACCTTACACATGGCTGTTTCTCATTCTCCTCCCTGGCACCAATGAGGCATGGAACTTTCCACTGCACTCATCTCCCCCATCCCCAGATCCATCTACAGGCTATAAAACTGCTAAGGTGCAATATGGAGTGGGCTCCTCCCCAGCAGAGCAACCTGTCACTCTTGTTGTCTGTCATCTGGCTCATCTAATTTAGTGTTGTCCTGTGGGCCTAGCGACCACATACAGGATTGGATTTAGGCTACTGATGTGACTAAGGTGCAAAATTTAAGGAGGCACTCATTTTGAGGGTCATACAGGTGTTGATCCTGCCCCTGCAGGATCCTGACAGCGAGTGCCTCCTTAAATGTTATACCCTAGGCACCTCATTCTTAGACATCTGCAAAAACAAGCTGACACTTGTACAATCCTGAGAGTGAATGACTCCTTAAACTTTGTGCCCTAAGTACCTTACTTGTCTCACCCTAGTCCTGGACCTTTTAGGGGTGTGGAAAGCTGACACCACGGAGACTTTGTTTATGCTGTATATGTAATATATTCTTTCAATCCATTTGGAATCACTGTCTCCTTCCCAGTCAAATCTACAGAAGTGTGGCAAGCCAACCTGACACCTGTCCCTGCTCAGGGACAGCTTGCTGCTTAATATCAACATTATATAGCCTCCTTTATATGGGCTGCTGTTATCTACACAGAACCAAATAAACTAGGATCTATTAATGATGGAATCCAATTCACTTTTTAAAAAGAAAATTCAGGTAATGAAAGTTTCACTTCCCTCTCCAAGGTTCAAATACCTGAGCGAGGTTATTAGCAGTCCTTGACACAAGCTGTATACAGTCAGTCTCTTTTAATATGGGAAAACCCTGCTTCTGAGATGGAAACCTGGTAATTCAAGGCTGACCCATGAATCAGAAGTCTTAAGGCTTGGGAATGGCGAGCCACAGATGCAGTGGAGCAGTCAGTGTCAGAGCTCTAAGCAGAGTGAGATTTGAGGGCAGCCTGGAGCATGGGTATCACCTCCACCCAGGTTTAAAATAAACTCCACTTTGTGCTGCACTGATGCTGTTTGTTGCCCATCTGCAACTTTTTCCCTTGCTCTAAAAGTTGACATATTTTTCCCTTGACAGACAATTTGAATGATGGAGCTATAGGGATTAATCATGTGGTTTGCCCTGCAGATCATTAAGTTCAGATGTTGTAAATCTTGCTTCCTCTGTGTGGAGGTAGGAAAAAGGAGGATATTAGAAGTTGAGGTTTCACTCAGGGCTATTGCTGGATCCTTATTTTTATCCCTGAAGAGTACGATCAGCCAGTTACGGTCAAGGAAAAGATGTTAAGGTAGCTTGGGTATTAAATACATTAAAAATGAAGAATAGAAAATTCTAAACAGTCAGTTGAATCTAACATTGCACATGCCATCAGACCCAGAATATCTTAAAACCTAATAGTTACATTTAAAGTTAATATCAAGTTTTCAAGTACTACTCTTCTGAAGAATCACTTTACATAATATGAAAATACTTAAAACATTACAATATTGTTACCAGCTATGAGTATTTTGAAATTTGATTTATGCATATTTGTAATTTGCAATTATTTTAGAAAATCTTTAGAGGAAAGTGATTATATTTCAATATAGAGTACATTTTCATGCACTAAACAATCTATCAAAAATATATTAGTATAGTGAAATCAATATAATAGGAAAACATCAACCATATTTACTGAATTATTATATTTAAAATTTGTTTCAAGGTCTTTAAAAATATGATGAGATATTTTATGTTTATAGAGAAGTTTACAAAATTCATATATTCAAAGTATCAAAATTAAGCATTTCTCTCATCTGTTTTATGGAAAAATTCCCCCCAAATATCCCTCACGTTCCATTCTCTCTCGATGCAGGCTTTTGTCCCCGCTACATCACTGCTACCCCTCTTATCAAGGCTGCCAATGACATCTAATTAGCTGAATCAACTGTCAATGTTCATCATCATTTTTCTTGTCTCTAAGTCACATTTGACACAGTTAACCACTCCACCCTTCTTGAAATACCTTTTGTCTTAGTATCCATTGAGTTTCACCTTCTGTGTAATTTTATTTAGTACCATGGCTCCTAAGTACCATGTATGCTAATGAATTCTGGATTCTTTTAACCTCAGAGATTTACACTGCCTACAACCTCCACTTGGGTGTATTACAGTTATCTAAAACTTAATGCAAAATCAAACTTGATTTTCACCTGAAAACCTCCCCCAAATTAGGTTTCTGTCCCAGTACTGTCCATCTTGACATCACCATGTACCCAGTTTCTTAGGTCCAAATCCATCAGCAAATCCTGCCAATTCTATCTTTAAAATATGGCTTGAATTAGACTATTTCTTACCACCTGCATTACTACCAACCTGATCCCTTGGACCAAATCAACAATATTCTCCCTTGGGCTAAAGAATGATCTTCCTAACTGTTGTCCCTGCATCTGTTCTTGTATCCTCATTCCTCATATATTCTCCACACTGCAGTCAGAGCTATCTACTTAAAATGCACATTAAATCAGATTACTCCCATGATCCAAACCCCTCCATGGTTTCCCACTAATCTTAGAACAAAATACAAACTTATTACTAAGTCATGCAAGCCCTGTGATGATCTGGCTTTGCCCACTTCACTGATCTTGTCTTTTGCCATATCCTTCTTTCTCATGCCACCCAGCCACACTGGCTCCATTGCTGTGCGAAAACAAGCCAAATATAACTAACTGTCTAAATCAGTGAAGGGTCTACCCGGGAACAAAAGGCAAACTCGAAAACAATGTAAAAGAGCATTTAATCAGAGGATATTTTATAGAAGTATGGAGGGTTTAAATGGATCCAGCGGAATGTGAAGCATGGAGACTGACGGAAAATCATAATAACCACTCCAAGCCCAAAGGAGTAAAGGTAAAAGAACAATGTTGTCAGGAGTTCAGCAAGGGATGAGCACCACTCATCAGCCTCTAGGGCAGTTTGCCACACATGGAGCTCAACAAGTACTTTTTGAATGGATGAATGACTGACTGAATGAGTGAAGCAGGTAATATAATTTTATACCTAAAAAAGCCAAGTCTCAGAGTGTACAAATGATGAAGGATTTCTAATTGTTGTATAAATGTATCACTTTGAAAGCATGGCTCAAGGTAATAGTGTCTGTACACCAAATCTTTTTCGAATGCCTGAGTGAACAAGTTAATGAATGACTTGCCCAAGATCACACAGCTGGTAAATGCTCCAAAGAAGCTTTGAAATCCTGGGTGTTATAACCCCAAGCACAGTGTACATTTTTTTTCCATTATACATCACTAATGAGATATCGTCCTTAAAAAAGACACTCAACTCTATATTATCTTGAGGCAATACATTTCTATATATCCCAGAGTTTCTAGTTCATAAGAAGGAAAATACACAAGATGATTTAATAGATAATAAACAATACATTAAGTTTATCTTCTGGTGAAATACTGTCAATACTTCAAATTAAAGACCTGATACCCTAATTATTGCACAATAAATACATCAGTGCTTGATAACTTTATATAACATATGTGCTGAGCATTAATAAACAGTTCAAAAACATTAAACTAAAAATCAGAAATGTTTATTTTTATGTAACATTTCATAGTGTGTAGGTACATAGCACTGGCAATGAGTAACAGTCAGAAAACAAAATTTCTTTTAAAAAATCATTCAGTTTCTTACATAAGGCTTAATGGAAACAATCTTTCATCCCAGAACACCAGCTCCTTGAGGCAAGCATCCAAATAATGAAGCTGAGTTTATTAATGAGGCATCTTCCTCCTCTACCAGGCTTAAGCTGTTAGTGTTTCCTTGGCAACTTTACAGGGTAAATTTCCGGGGAGGCAGAGAAGAAGCAAGAAACACACACAACCAATAAATCGTCTTTCTTATGGAAGCCAGAAAGAGCCCTATTTAGTCATTCTTTAAATTTTTTTAATAAAGGAAAATATCTACACTCTTACTGGAAGTATAGTCCAGCCCAAATCTGAATTTTCCCTGAGCCACACAATTAATTCCTTCAAATGAGAATGACTGAGTATCTGTTATGACTGAGGCACTGTGCTGGACACAGAGAGCATGACGATGAATAAGTCAAGGTCACAGCTTTCAAAGAGTTCAGAGTCTCGTAGGGCAAGAGAATGACAAGACAATTTAGTCAACAAATGCACGTTGCACACAAAATAAGCACAAGGCACCACACTGAATCTGGTGTATGGAATCCAGACGCTATGACATCCTCTCTGACTTCAAGGATCTTTCAGAATGTCAATCTGAAGAATAACATAAGGAAGAATTCAGAGAAATAAGGTGCGGAATTTACAACATATAGGGGTTGTAAAGGGAAATTTTATAAAGTGACAGTAAGTCTGAGTACTTCATGTTGCTGGAACTGTATTTGTTTTTGAACACACACTGGGTAAGTCTGCCCTAAGACCTTGGTTGGGTAACATAATGATTAACATTTATTAAGCATTTACTGTACCAGATGCCATGCTGAGAGTTCTATTGCCTCATTAAAAAGCATCCCAGCTCTATTAGCTGATTATTTTCACCATTTTTAAGATGATGGAACTGAGTCTTCAAGAGTTTAAATGACTTGACAAAGGTTACATTAACTACTAAGTCTTCAAAGCGAAACAGGCTAACTTCAGAGGCAATGATTTTTAACTATTATGCTCTCTTGAGTAAGTGGAGGTGTGGAAATAAATGTGGAGGACCTCTTGGCATGCCATATAGTGACCTGGCAGAAAACATACTTATTCAATATTTGTAGAAGAAATGAAAAAAATTGCAAGCAGAATTTTTCTCAGGTGAGGTGGATATTCTCTGATGGAAAAAAGAATATCCTTGTCTGACCTTCAGATAAGAGCGTTAATACCACTGGATTTAGCAAAAAAGTAAAATTCCAAAGATTTTTGTTATATATTTCTAAGTTCGAAGTATCCTTTTCAAACTCAAACCTAGACAGGAAATCTAATATGTATCAAAAACATAATTGTGTCAGTGTTGCATGGAATAGGGTTTTCTGAAGAAAGTACCAAAGAGATTTAAGGTTCTGCCTTTTCCATGGAGTGCCCTCTTTGAAGCACTTTCCATTATGATTTTTTTGTGCTCCTTTTTTTCTTGTCTATTCCCTTCCATATGGCTGAGGTGATAAAGGGAACCTTTTGCTAAATCCTGACTCAGACTCAGCTCCTTTTTGCCAACTTTTACACATTGATGGGTACTTGTTATCTCAGATTTAATATGGTCAAATCAGACCTCATCTCCTCTCCTCCTCTGCCATTACTCTGGGCAACCGCCTCCATCCAATTTCTTCTCCCAGCATTTATCTCTTTTGGCGTTTCCAATAAACAGTCAATTGAGATTTCTGGAGGTCAATAGAGTGTTCCCTCACTCTGGTATTCAAATACCAAGCCAGTCAATTTTTCCTTCTAGATATCTGCTTAGTTCAATCTACTACCTCCTTTCATCATCCACTCCATTCACTACCTTAGTTCAAAGCCTCATTTTATTTTTCCCCTATTCCTGGATTTCTCCAAAATAGTGTCTTTTTGAGTTCTTTTTTTCTACTCTCATCCTTATACAATCTCTTCTCCAGAGAAGTGTTTCTCACCATGTGACCTGGAAACTAGTAGCATCAGTGTCACCTAGGAACTTAAAAATGCATTTTATTGGGGTTTACTCCAGTCCTGTTGAATCAGAACTCTTAACAAGCCCTCCAAGTGAGTCTGAGGCAGGCTAAACTTTAACAACCACTACTTCAGAATGATGTGTTTTAAATGGAAATATGTATATGTCACTCCTATACTCAAAATCCTTAATAAGATCCTATTCTTTTTAGGATGAAAAACATATCAAGCATATTTATGCATGAAGTCATTCATTATATAGTTCTAGACTTTTCTTATTTCACTTTTTACCACTTCCTCAAAAGAAACCTTATACTCTCTATCATAATGAACCCTGTACTTCCCTTTTGTGTCAAGTGTTTTCTTACTTCTATGCTTCTGCTCCACAGATCCTTCTGCCTAGAAAGACACCCCTCCCTCCTCTGGTTAAATCTTACCCTTTGAGACTCAGCCCAGGCATCACCTCCTCTCAGGAGACTTTCCTGAGTCCCTCAAGCTGGGGTGATGGTTCTGCTGTTACTTCCACAGCATCTTTTACTTAACCCACTCACAACTCTACCACATCATTTTATAATTGTCATTCTACTCATCTGTCTTTGCCATCCATTTGAGGGCTAAATTAGCTCAGTGAGGCACTTACCATCTCTGTATCTTCGGTAGTTATCACAAAGCATGACCAATAAATGTTAAAGGAATTTCATAAATTTATATTGAATCCTCCCATGAACTCCTATAAGGAAAGGGCAAGCTGACTGGCTGACAGTAGTACTTGGGATCACTTTGAAATGTTCATTATCCTATATTAGTACATTTTCATTCTGGATATATATTGGTTTGGTTAGTGTATACCAGCCATTGAGAAGCTGATTATCTTTGAGTTTACTGCAGAATTTAAACTTCCGGATGGCAAGACTGATGATCAGATATTTTTGTTAACACAATAGAGGACCAATCATCCCAAGAGAACCTGGCTGAGGAGTAGCCAACAGCCCTTTAATTCTACCTCAAGCCTACAAGATGTAACACACATGCAAGAAGAAATATCTTAGTGATCAAGAGAACAGGTTCAAGCCTAGTTTCACTACTTACTAGCTATGTGACCTTGGGCAAATTGCTTTATATACCTCATGTAAAATAAGTCAACCTATGTCTTACTACTTATCTTAGGAGGACCTTGGACTATTAATTACAATTGTTCATGGAAAGTTAAGTTGATAATCTATAGTAAATTATCAATTAAAAGTAGCTATTATTAAGCATGGAATAATGCACAGGTACAGATTAGATTATACATGTATAAAATAAAGATAGTCCTTGGACACATTACATAATGATATACATTGAAACAGATAAGCATTAGCATGCATGTAGATGAGACCAACATACAGATTAATTTTAGGTACGAATCTCCATTAAATTTCTAGAATGTATTTTCCCTGAAAGGCAAGATATCCTAAGTTTCATATTTTACCTCCTCAATTATCCCTATAATTTTCATGCATTTCTATGACTTTGGTTCTTATAAATTTTTCACCAATAGTATTTTTTAAATACATAATTTTTATTCTCCCTACTAAAGTTTGAGGAATCTTTTTGCTGTAGAGTAAGAATTATTTTTTTGTATAAAATTTATGAATGTATACACAATTTACTCCTCTTTCAGTGTTGTGTTATCTGACGTCACATATTTATATACCATGGTGGGCAGCTTTAAGCCTGTTTGAAATGTGCTATAGCAATTGAGAGGAAGGATCCAACATTTAAAAGAGGATATCAATGTTATGATCCTAGGTACACAAAATTTGTGGAAATTTATCTATCAGCCTTTATTGTTTGAGAGTCAGACTCAATTACTGCGATCTTAATTTACAATTAAACCTTCAATTATATGATGCTTGATCTTTCCCTGACACAAAACACAAGTAGATATCTAGGAAAAAATACAATATCCCATCCTTTTTAAAAAATCAGGTTTTATGTTTAACTCAGTAAATAATAGCCTAAAACTTTTACTGGGTTAAAAAAAAACAACTGGATATTATCCTGAGGTGACTTTTTTAGAGGAAAGAATAAAATATATCTCTTTTCCAACCACTATCAGCAATTCCACTGACTGCAGTACCTTAAAGACATGTTATCATTCTGATTTATAAATAACTACAAGGAAGAATTGATTGTGAACTGAAAACAAAAATAGGGCAAGTAGTCTATTTAAAAATAAATATGTATATTACAGATATTTCTAACAAATATCTAACCAGATCTGTCTAAATTTTATGTATTAGACCAATTAACATATATCGTTTTTCAAGGTAATCATGAGAAATTGGCAAGAAAGCAGATGAAATATTTTCAAATCCATTAAGTTCACACTTACAGACAAGTCTGGCACAGGATTTTCAGCTAAATATTAAGTACTTCATGATAATACCTTAATTTTGGAAATAATAGTCATGTAGGAATCAGGTAGAGAGATTAGAACTAGATAAAACAGTAATAAGTAGCATTATCTAAAATAAGATATGCAAAATTTTCAGAAAGAAGTCTAATTGGAATCTAAGGGATATGCAGACAACTTCCCTCTATATTGCTATTTTCTTTTAAGAAAAAAACTTATCAAGTTCTAAATCATAGGAAATAGATTTTAAATTCATTTCCTATCTTCTGTTTTTGAAGTAAAGAATGATGACTATAATGTAACCAGAAATAGCAAGAGGACTATAATTTCTCTATTTTTTCTTCTGAGCAGCTCCATTTCAATCGATGCTACCGGGATTCTGATATGAATCAATGTTTGCAATATCAATATCACATTCTCAAAATACTATTAAATAAAAGAAAATGAAACTGACTGAAATCAGAGCATAACATGTACTGATATTATGCAATTAAACTAATTGAGATTATATCATAGTGTGAGAGACGTCCAACCTGGAGATTTAGTCAATGACAGAATGCTCTATAGTCGGTGTATGTTCTATAGACAGTCTTGTTTTCTTCTATTCAACTGAACAGGTTCCCAAAAAACCCAACCAATATCAAGTATCAAAGTTTATAATAAATATGCTTTGATTTATAAGATATAGTAAATCAAATATAATTGGAATATTTTATATTCGGATCTCTCCTTTAATATTTCTGAAACTTATTTTTCCTTATTTATTATTCCTCCCAGATGTAAATGAGAGCATTCAACTGAGCCACACAGCCAGATAAGAATTCCAAAGTGCACAGAATTCTAAGTCTCTTGAGATTAGTGCAGTGGCAAAGAAATTTGGCTATTTCTCTTAAATGAAGCCCTCCAGGCAATAAATGCAGATAGTCCTCACTTTGCACGACACAGTGTTAACCAAATCTGGTGAATATAAGAACTATGTCCTGGTTTTGCATGGCTCTGTGGCAGTTCAGTTGCTGTGTAAAGCAAGGCCACAGCTCCTCTGGTTCCAACATGCACTGGTTTCAGTTAACACAGTAGCATGCAAAGTAAGAACTGCCTGCAGTTACTTTTAGATGGTAGATTAGTCTTTATTCCTTTGCCTCCAGCATCCCCAAAACTAGATTGTGAATCCTGAATACATAATGCAGTAGCTATGTATAACCCAATATTAAAATTGGAATCCTTCTCAATTTTAGCTTGGCCCAAAGGCTAAGAACAATGCTATGGTGACAAGCATCCCCACATCCTCAAGCAAGGAGTTGCATCAGGTCTTGCTAAAATACTGTAAAGAAATGTTCTGCCAGAATTGAAAAGCATCTTCTCTTAATGGGGCACTATTGACATATTGGGTAGAAAAAAATATATATCATTTTATATACAGTAAGCACATTTAATATGGGATCTATCCTCTTAACAAAATTTTAAGTGCACAATGCAGTACTATTAACTGTAGCCGCAACATTGTACAGCAGGTCTCTAGAACTTACACATTTTACATAACTGACACATTACACCTGTTGGTTATCAACTCCTCATTTCCCACTCTCCATAACCCCTGGAAACCACTACTCTCTAATTCTATGACTTTGACTATTTTAGATACTTCATATAAGTAGAATCATGCAGAATTTGTTCTTCTGTGACTGCCTTATTTTACTTAACATAATATCTTCAAGGTTTATCCATCTTGTTGCATTTGGCAGGATTTCCTTCTTTTTAAAGGCTGTATAATATTCCATTGTGTGTATACATGTATGTGTGTATGTCTGTGTGTGTGTGTACACATATCACATTTTCTTTATCCATTCATCCATGTAGATCTTTTGCACATCTCAGCTGCTGTGAATAGTGCCCCAGTGAAAAATATTTTTGAGACTGTGATTTAAATTCTTGTGCATAAATACCCAGAAGTGAAGTTGCTGGATCACATGGTACTTCTATTTTTAATTTTTTGAGAAATCTCTATACTGTTTTTCACACTGGCTACACCATTTTGCATTCCCATCAACAGTGTACAAGGGTTCCAATTTCTCTATATCTTCACCAACATTTGTTATCTTCTTTGTGTATAGTACAGTATCTTTGTTTTTCAGGATGTTTGGCATCTTCAGACATGAGCACCAAAGCCTGTCCCTGTTTCTCACTCCTTAACCCCAAAGCACACGCCCCCCCCACCCACATACACACACATACACACACATTTCTGAGGACTAGATGTGGGCTGCACAGGAAGAAGTGCATCTTGAAATGTAGTTGACCCAAAAGGACCACCTAGAAGGATTAAGCAAACTAGCCTGGTGGTGGATGAGTGGAATCCCCGGGGATAAGGAGTGTATTAATTTCCTATTGATGCTTTAACAGATTACTACAAATTTAGTGCCTTAAAACAATACAAATTTATTCTCTTACAGTTTGGGAGACCAGAAACCTGAAAATTAAGGTGTTGGCAGGGCTGTGTTCCTTCTGGAGACTTCAGTAAAGAATCTACTTTCTTGCGTTTTCCAGCTTCTAGAGGCCACCTACTTTCCTTGGTTCATAGTGTCACTCTCCATCTTCAAAGAGCACCAGTTTAATTTCCGATTCTACCTTCACATCTTCTTTTTCTGACTCTAACCCTCTTGCCTCCCTCTTAGAAGGACCCTTATGATAACATTGGACCACCCAAGTAACTCAGAACAATCTCCCCATCTCAAGATCCTTTAAATGTATCTACAAAGTCCCATTTACCGTGTTAGGTAACATATTTTCAAGTTCTGGGAATTAAGACGTGGACATCTTTGGGGGACCATTATTCAACCTACCACAAGGGGATATTAAAAATGCAAGCCAGAGTAGGCTTGGCCTGAATCACAGGATGTATGAGGATACTTCAGATTCAAAACAAATAACACTTTCTTGACCATCCCAGCCAGCAGTTTGTTTGCTTGTTTTTGTTTTTGCACCCTAAAATAGGCGGACTCTCAACCACTGCGCCACCAGGGAAGCCCTTTTTCTTTTTTTTTTTTTTTTCAAATATAATTTTTAAAAAATCCATCCACTGAATTTTCATTATATTTATTTTCATATATATTGGGTTCGCCAAAATTTTGTTCAGGTTTTTCTCTAAGATGAAGAATCCGAACAAACTTTTTGGCCAACCCAATATATTGTCTTACATTATCATTCTATGTGTTTTCTTTCCACATAAATTCTAACTCCTTTAGCAGAGATTTATCTATGTTCTGTGGGTTCTCAAAAAATACATTCATTCATAAAACCCCAAAGCCATGGAAGGAGGCTTGGAGTAGACTGTTGCCAAATGGTGGTAGCAAGGCCTTCTTAAGGTCTCTGCCAAAAAGTAACTCCTTTCAGGTCACAGTACCTGATATTCTCCCATGATACATTATTTTTCTATTCTAAGTCATTGAAACCTAAGGCATAATTAAAAGATAACACATTATTATAATTAGTCACTAACTCTAAGTGAATCATTTCCACAGATTCTATCCAATCTTAAGCACCTCAAGTGCAAACTCAATGGGAAGAAGTACATTAAGTTACTCATTCTTTCATTGTCCACAATGCATTTGCCAAATGTCTTGCACATAAAATAAGATTACTTCAACAAGTACCTATTGAGGGATAATAGCTCAAAGCGAATTTTAATCAGTCATGGGAAGGAGATGCATCATTTCACACCAGAGGTAACACCCAGGGAGAGAATTCCATAAAGAAGAAAATTATCAAAAACGGAAAGGGAAGAAAAGATATATCTCACTTACTTTACAGTATTGTCTACAATATCTTTGGAAACTGTGGTAGGAAGTCTCTAAAACGGATCTCAATGATCCCATTTCCTAAATTTCATGTCTGTGTAATCCTCTCCCCTTGAGTATGAGCTGGAACTAGTGAAAATGTAGTAAAAGTGATGAGATGTCACTTCTGAGACTAGGTTACAAAACCTGTGATCTCTCTCTCTCTGTCTCTCTCAGTCTCTGTCTCTCTCAACCCTCTGGAGAGGCTGCACATTACAAGTATTGCTATGGGGAGGTCCATGTGGCAAGAAACTAATGTCTCATGCCAATAAGCAGCCAGGAAATAAAGCCATGTAAGTGAACTCAGAAGCCACTCCTCCCCTACTTGAGATTAAGATGACTGCAGCCAGGCTGATACTTTGATTGCAGGCTTATGAGAGACTTTGAGTCTGAGGACCCAGGCAAACCACACCAAATCCCTACCCACAGAGACTGTAAGATAATAAATGCTGTTGTTTTGAGTCAGTTGGTTTTGAGTTTTACACAACTGCATAATTGTTTATTACTCAGGGATAGATAACTAATACACCAACTAAACAGGAATAGATAACTAATACAGCAACTAAACTAGATATTCACACAGTTCTAATAATATTCACCATATAAGGGCTCATGAATAAAATAAAAATATTTCACAGAATTAAATTTTTTGTACCAGTGAATCAATGAAAGAAATAAGCATTTTTCTTGTTCTGGTTTTTATGCATTTGTACAACTCTAATTATATTTCTAAAAGTAAAGGAATGTTAGGGAAAAAACATTAAGTGATCAACCGATTGACTGCACTGTTATTAACAATTCTCAGTATGAATTATAAAAAGTATGCAAAACTCACAATGTATCTTCTTCCATATACACTTCTGTTGTCTTGGCCATTTCTGAATATTTAAGAATTCTTAAATTTCTAAGAAAAATATTTTTTTGTGGTGACTACTACTAGATTGAACTTTGATACCTTAAAGGCACATGTAACTATCAGGTATGATATGGAATCTTATAAAGAAAAAGCAATTTCTTTTCAATTATGTACGAATGACTCAGTCAGAATGTTTAAAAAGCACTGTGATTTTTAGCTGCTGAATATACCATCATGGTAGATGACTCATGCTTTATTTTTAGCCTGAGATATTTTACAACATAGATTAAAATACTCCTCATTCAATATCTGACCACATAGTAAAAATATGAACATATGCATCCAATTTATTTCTACCTAGTGCTTTAGTAATAAATAAGGCAATTTAAAAGCATGCTTTCAAGGAGGCACTAGAAAGTATATGACATTCTTAAAACTCCATGTAAAGAATTCCGCCCATAGGAGCATTTACAGATGATCTAGCCTCACTCTGTGCACACACACACACTAGTCAAAAAAATAAGAATACGTTTTCCTTAGAAAACATATCTTTCTGCTCAACTGATCACCACTACACATCAATTGACTTCTGTTTCTTCTCAATGGTTTTGCATTTTATATTCCTCAACCTTAATTTCCTTAGGCAGCTCCCTAACCTCATTCCTAATTTCCAGTGTTACGTAATTGTCTGAACCAGTAGGCCCCCCCAAAATACCAAAAGAATTTATCCAGAACTGTGCAATCATAAAATCAACATATAAGCTAATTTAATTTTAACATATTGTGGTTTTGTCATGTAGTTTCGTGTTCGTGTTAATACATGGGGCTGTATAGCTTGCTTAGAAGTATGAGCTTTAGAGCCAGGATACCAAGGTTCAAATCTTGACTTTGACACTGGTTAGATATGTAACCTTGGGCTACTTACTTAACATTTCTGTGTTTTACTGTCTCATATATGAAACTTATCTAATAATAGTACCTGTCTCACATGATTGTTGTGGGATAAATGATTGCACATGGCAAGTGCAAATAAGGTTCAGCTGGTAGTAGCATAAGTAGCAACAACAATAGTCATTGCAATATTGTTTGGATGTGTTTTGTTTTACACAGGTAGGGGTGGAAAAAAAGCTGGCTTTTCAATTCTTCTACCAGGTATGTGGCCTGCAGGCTCTCCACTCTCATAATCCAATAATAAAGAATGTGGCACCATAATTTCATCAGGAGACATTGTGACTGAATAAAATGTTTAGGGAAAAACACTTAAAAAATGCATATTTACACATTTAAACCTTGCATATTTGACTTACAAAACCATGAAGCAACCAGGTTTATCTTATGAAGCAGAGACATAAACCAAGGTGAACAGATCTCAGTACTTTTGCAGGTTTAATTGGGACCTATAATTAAGTATGGTCTCTTGAAGTCTTCTTGTATATAATGGCTTCAGCAAAACTTTCTGTCTACAATACATATTACTGTATTTTTATTTCTTCAGAATTCATTATTGATAAGGAATTTCTCAAGCCATATCATGAATTCTTCTCTCAGGAAAGGAATTAAAGGGTTTTTTTTGACAGTTTTTTTGAAAATAGACAAAAAAAAATTAACCTACTAAAATGGGATCCAATTAGTCCTGACCTATTTGATCTCCTGCTATGTTTTTTCTCCACTAGATGAAAAGATACTCTTTCATCCTTAAACCTCATACACTTAAAAGGATATAGAGTTCTACCTTTTGACCTTGATTTTTTTCTCTTAAGGAACAAGATTTTTTTTGCATGTGAAAGAAAATAATTTTAATCTTAAATCTGTGTTTATTATGAATCTAGAATCATTTTTTTGTTGTTGAAATAAATCACAGATAGACATTACTTAATGAGAGAAGTGGAAGGCTTACATAGAAAACGTAGATTTTCCTCTGAATTTCTAAATTTTAAGTAATGAACATGTTTAATTGTGTAATGAATTAAACATAAAAAGGAAGATATCTTCCCCCTCCCTCTCAACTGAGAGGTCTTACTGGAAAGTATACACTCCAAATGAGATAATTTCTCAGTAATTTTTAAGACCTTAAGGCTATTCTGATTCACTAAATGTTATGCTATATGATAAATTATTTAAAACTGATTTACAAAATATAGTTACAGTTCTCTTCCCTTACGACAACTCTGAGCTCAGACTTAGGGAGATACATCCAATTAGTGTGGGGAAGGAAGGGAAAAGAAAAACAGATAAATTAAATAAGTCACATTTATAACTATGAGGAGTTTTACAGGACACTTGAGCTGAAAAATCTATACATAACTATATCATACTATTGGATTTAGATTTACATATTCAGAAGAGGGCATTTATACTTTGTAGTAATAACATTAACCTAGAAACTGCAAGAGAACATGGGTTCTCTTTAGTAAAATGAAAATCAATCAATAAAATCTTCTAAAATGTCACAAATGCTCTTAAGTTCTCTCCCCTTCACTATTCAGCATGTTTCCTCAAGGCCAACACTTTGTTTTGTTCACCACTCAATTTCCTGCACCTTGTGGCCTCTCCCGTTGCGGAGCACAGGCTCCGGGCGCGCAGGCCCAGCGGCCATGGCTCACGGGCCCAGCCGTTCCGCGGCATGTGGGATCCTCCCGAACCAGGGGACGGATCAGTGTCCCCCGCATCGGCAGGAGGACTCGCAACCACTTCGCCACCAGGGAAGTCTTGACATTAATTTTTTTAAACAAATTTATATATGGGGTTTGGAATCTGCAATATAGACTACCATAACCAATGTGATAAGAATAATCCTATTCAGATAAATTTGTTGAGGGACATTTTAAAATAAGCCACATAACATATATTTACATGAATGTCACCATGGGTATCACTATTCTAGGAGAGAAACATGAAGATGCCAAAGATACAGATCCCATATCTTACTCTGAGAGTTTCTGATTTAGTAGACCAAGAGTTGAAAATATTTGTTTCTAAGAAATTAGGTTTGTTTATGTAGGATTGTTGTGGATAAAGAGTCAGAAGAAGGAAAATGAAGATATAGGACCCTGAGGAAAAACCAGATTTTTTTAATAATTTGAGGCAAATCCTTTGTGGCAAATTAATTTGCATAACGTTTGGCATTTCCTGTGCCTGTGGAGGGGTGGTGTGTGGAATGTGTGGTTTAGAGGTGTTATTAATTTAACATACCTAATCCTTTTCATATATATATGCACACAGTTATACATACACATACACACACACACACACACACACACACACACACACACACACACACACACACACACACACACACTGTTATGGAAAGAGATTCATTCCTTTTCTTCTTTAAAGTAGTGACTTTGAGCAGACTGGATGCAAGTTATCTACTGCATGTTCCATGACAATTACCATGTACTGTAATAAAATATATTTGAGCACAGAAGACTGTATTGCAAATATTGTTAGAGCTAAGATATTTGCTATCTTTGAGTAACTTTGAAAAGCAGAGTTATTTCTTCTAACTCAGAAAAGCCTTTAGATCTGATATTCTACTATCAAACGATACTCAAAATCAAAACCACAGAAATAAAACATTGTAGGATTCAAGAAATTATAAGAAGTTACTAAAGGTGGCATATAGTATATAAACCTTTATTAATGGGCAAATTTATCCTCAAAGATAAAACTGGACCAATTGACTACTGACTTGAATCTGATTTGTTTCAATAGCAGTTTAAAAATGTGATAGGGTTAAGCAGACCTTGCTCTGTTATATATTCTTTTTTAAAAAAATAAATACAATACATAAAATTATTTCAAATTTTTATGATTTTATAATTGTGTAAATGACTTTTTGCAGACATATTTTCTTCTTGATTTAAAGGTTTTTTTCAGTATTTATCATGAATATTTGATGTAACAAAAATTGTGTAGTGGTCAAATTACTTTATTCATATTAGTAATATAAGCTTTTGTCAAGAATATGTGAATTAAAAATTATGAAATATACCCTAAAACAAAAGTGAGCTTCTACCTTGATTATTAGAGTTAGGTATAGGTTAGTTAAGTGTAATCACAATGAAAGGAAAAACAAATTATTGGATTCTAAGATGGTTCTATAAACATGAAAGTTTGCTTTTAGTGGATTTTATCACCATGCTGATTCTCCATCTTATAATATTAAGCAATATTAATTATTGTCTCTGAATATACATTGCTTAGCCCTAAATCATCCCCCAGGTTATCTATCTCTCCTTCTCTTTTTAGTTCAGCTTTCAGGTGTAGTATACATTTTTCTCTCTCCATATCTTTACTAATCATTCAATTCCAAACTTGTCTCCATTTCCACATTTGTACTGAATCTTACCTTGACAAGGGCACAATAATCTCAATATGTTGCCAAATAAAATTCTTATTAGATGTCAGTACTACTATAGCATGGGTAAATCTTCGCTCCTTAAAATCTTAATCCATGAAACTTGTCTTCCATAAAAATATTGGATTTTCTTTTAGTTCCACTCTTAACCTCATGATCACTCCTTCTCAGATTCCTCATGGATGCTTCTTCACCTGAGCTCCCCTGAAACTGGTATTCCACAGAATTCTATCCTTGACCCATCTGTCTTCTTGCTCTGTGATTCCCTCAGATGATCTCGTTCATTCATAGAGTCATAACACCAGCGATAATATATACTGATGATTCCTAAATCATTACCTGTCCTGGTGCCTAATGTCACCAAGAAGTCTCAAATATAGTATATCCAAACTGAAGCTTTTATCTTTTCAACTGTCCCTCATATCTCAATTAATAATACCAACGTTCATCACCTAGATCAAACTTTGAGAAACCCCTGTACGATTCCTTTCTCTGTCACATTTAATTGATCACTCAGTCCTGCTACTTTTACCGTGTAAGTCAGTCTCAAATTTCTTTGCACATAGAGTAAACTGTAAAGCTGATAAAAAGGCATATCCTACACCTCATCCAAAAGTTTCTGATTCAGATGATCTGGGGATGAAAATCTGCATTTCTAGTACAGGAAGTTTGTTTTTTTAGGACGGCAAGATCTGAACATGTTTACAGGCTGCATATTGGCTGTGGATAAGGAATCACCAAAGAAGAAAAGAGGGAACTAATGATGTTGTTAGGCATGTAGGCACCCCGTTTGTTGTGACATCTGTCCTATAACGTTTGGTAATGCACAGTACTTTGAAAGTAGTGGAGGGGTGGGCGATGTATAAAGGTAAAGATCCTATTATTTTTACCCGACCTTGTCTTTTCTTAGCTGTATAAGTCAGTAAGACTTTTTTTCTGCTTCTTTTTCAAGTCTTACTGTTCTATTTTATACTGCATTAGAAAAGATTATATTCTTTTTTTAAAACAAGAAGCCCAAAATGGAGTTGCTTACGCTAAGCCCCTCACCAAACTGAGACAACTTAGAGTTGGCTCTCCCAGAAATGGCATCTTAAACCAGTCAGGAATCGCCAGATCAGCCTTAGTTAAGGAATCTGCCTGATAGACGCCTGCCATCCCTTAAAAGAAAGTAACTTTGCTGTAACCAATGTGCTTTTTTGCCTAGTTTATTTTCCTCGTTCCTACTCCCTTCTGCCTAAGAAAGTCTTTCATTTTGAACAGCTCCTTGGAGCTCCTCTCCATTTGCTAGAATGGATGCTTTTCGATTGAATCGGCTTTTGCTCATATATAACTCCTAAACTTTTTTTTTTTTTTTTGCGGTACGCGGGCCTCTCACTGCTGTGGCCTCTCCCGTTGCGGAGCACAGGCTCCGGACGCGCAGGCCCAGCGGCCATGGCTCACGGGCCCAGCCGCTCCGCGGCACGTGGAATCCTCCCGTACCGGGGCACAAACTCGCGTCCCCTGCATCGGCCGGCGGACTCTCAACCACTGCGCCACCAGGGAAGCCCACTCCTAAACTTTTTTAAATGCCTCAGTTTATTTTTTAAGAGCTCTTAGTGTGAGAAGAGGGAACCGCAGGAGACCCCCAACTGCCGCAGGAGCGACGAGCACCCCGACGTGATACCTGCTGAGCCCTGAGCCCGAGTCCTTCTCGCCGCCTCAGGAGGTGCTGGGTCGGTCGCTCGAGGAGCCTCCGCGGCTTCTGCCTGAGGAGCTTTCAGACTGTGTTTGAACTTAACTTTTTCCAGGCTCGCTGCCGGAAACCTCGGACTGGGTCCCACTTAGAAACGGACCGACTTGCGGTCAGATGTGGGTCCGACTTAGAAACGGGACCGGGTTTGGGGTCGGACCGCGGACAAGTTAGAAAAGGGACTGGTTCCGGGTCAGACTGGGCCGGACTGAAGCTGGACTGGGCCTATCGTGAGGCGTCAGGGGAGTAAATTCTGTTTTAAGGCCGAACAAGCGGGTTAACCTTACCCAAGATAAACCGTGAATTACAGCGGCCACAGCAAGAACTTTTAACCTGGATAAGCGTTTCCACCTACGAGGTGCCCTAGAAAATAGGGGGTTCTCGGCCCAGAACTCACTAAAAAGAGTTGAGGGAAAACTATTTTTCCGCCGCCTCCTGAGCTTCTGGTGGACAGGATGAGACCCGCTTGGACATCCCACTCGCTCCAGAGCCTGTAGAATCCTGGGGAAAACTGGCAGAAGAAAGCAAAGGGTAAGAATTCTTATCAAACGCAGCGCTCCCAGATTTCTATTTGTGGTGCCTGGTTGAGAGAGGAAAGTAAAATTTCAGGTTGTCCCTTCCTTCCCAAATTCAGACTGGCAGGCAAAAAGCACTTGTAAGAATTAGATCGTTGACCTGACTTGTGAATTTGCTTTTGGATACTCATTGGTTGTTGATTCTTTCCCAGGGAAAGCTACTGCCTTCTTGATTGTCTCGTTGGCCTGCCAACAGTTAGGTGGCTGGGAGTCCCCCAAATATGGCTGGACAGAAATGTGGGTTGCACTCTGTTTGCGGCTGGGTTCCTACTGACTGTTGCAGCTCTCAGGGGAATTGTCTGAGTTTTTTTTCTTTTGGTTGTCTTTAGGAGTGGCGCTGGGTCTTGGGAGGGTAGTATCTTTTGACTCTCTTTGGGGGCACCTCTTGCGTCCATGGGGTTGTTCAGTACTGCCAGTGAAGTCCCTGAGTAGGGGCCGAAATGACAAAAAAGAAAAAAGGTAGGGGGGGTATTCCATCTTTGCCATCTAGCTAATTCTGGGCTTGCCTGTATTTAAAATTATTTGGCTCTCTGAGGCTAGCCTCTGAGGACCACCACTGCCTCATTTGAAAAGCAAAGATAAACCTATGTAAAAGTAATAACAAAGATCACACTGGATATGTAAATGAAAATGTTTTGAAACATTACAGTTGTTCATCAAAGGCAAAGTTGTACTAACTGTGTCTATCACTTTCAAATTTTAAAAATAAGTTATAATTCCTGTTCTTAGGCTTTTTAAAGATGTTTTCTTCTGCCAAATGTAAAATTTGTCACAGCGTGTGAAAAAAAATAATGAAGAGCTTATTCTTATAAGGAATAAAGATTCTTATTCTTTATAGGAATAAAACATGGAACCTGAAAATTTGCTCTGTCCAAAGTTTTGGGTTTTTTGGGTTTTTTTCACATTCCAAAGCATATGGTATCAGAACATGTATTGCAAAATAGTTTTATATCATTATATAAAAGATTACTAGTGCCACTTCTGGCATTGTGCACTATGTTTGAATTTACATTTCAAATGCATACAGTGTTGAGAAATATAAAAAGTAAAGTGATGGCTAAAAATTACCACAGAAATATTTCAGAGGACAATTACCAGTAAAAGCAACAAAGAAGAAAACAAACAAACATGAAATCTAAGTAGATTAGTTGATTATAAAAATTGAGTAAAAAGAAACATTTTGAATGGAAATAAACTTCACTGAGAATGCTAGAAATATGGACTTCCTATATTTTATATACTTTAGAAAACAACAAAATGTCACCTACAAGTGACTCCCAAATTGAGATTAAAAGGTTTAGAAAATAGAGATGGACTATGGAGAAATGGCTAAACTCAGTAAGAATTCTGAACAATTAAAAGTATGCAAGATTTTGAGATTGACAACTTAGACTTCGGAGTCATGTTGCCTCCTCCAACACTTAGTGGTTAGGTTGCAAATGACCCAACCACTGTGAATCTCATTTCCCTCATCTGTGAGATAAAGATCATCAAGGGCCCCCTGAACAACATTATTGGGAAGATTAAATGAAAATGTCACAAGTAAAGTGGTTGGGACAGCGCCTGGCACTTAGGCACCATTCAGCAAAGGGCAGCTCTTGAAGTGTGGGTGTTGTAGCTGCTGCTTATAAGTGTTAGACAGAGACATGGTTCCCCCCTTTTGGGGCTTGGTTCAAACTGATCCATTCATTTAGAGGGCACCATCTTTGAGGAACCACATGATTCTGGAACTCTGCTTGGACATCCATCCATTTCTGGTGCCTCAGGCAGTAGAATTTAAGGGTTAGAGCTTAGACTTTGTGTCAGACTACTTGAGTGAACTCCTGGCTCCAAGACTTAGGAAATGCATGATCTTAATTAAGTCACTTAACCTCTTTATTTATCTATACAATGAGGATGAAAATAATAGTTGACTAAATGGGTTATTGTGAAATTTAAATAACATGTTTCACATAAAGCACTTAAAACAGCATATGAAACATAGTACTCAATAAATAAATATCAATCACTGCCTAATCTACCATTTTATCCTTCAGTGTGTTGTAAAAATAGTAATGAGGCTATCCACTAAGACTATCTAAATAGAGGCTTATTACTTATGCTTCATTTCACCACATAACTGTTCTTCTGATAAACCCTGAACTGAACTCTTTTTCTGATTTAAATTAACCTCAGAGGAGTAAGCTATATATACTCTGGGAAGGTAAAAAGAGTAAAAAAGGACGTGGCTGAAAGCTTAGAATTATGAGTTGAGTAAGGAAAGAGAGTGAGAAAGAGAAAAAACAGCAGACTGGTAACTAGAGAAAGTGAGAGAAAACATGGGATATAAGCAGGAATTTCCCGTCACTCGCTCCTAGCAGCTGGTTGTTGGATAGGAATAAGAAAAGTAGGGCAGCTGGCAAACACCCAGCTCTAGCTTCTCTTTCTGAGACCCTCCCCCACTACCAATGGCACTGTGACTACTCTTGTCCAGCGCGACGCTCTAGCCCAGATTTTGCAAGCTGATGTAGCTCTGCACACACACCCCTTCAATACAGAAAGGTTCTGTAGCATGTCCCTGTCTAAATGTATCTCTTCTCTGTCCATTTTCTTTCCCCATTACTATGTTTCTCTCTTGCCATTGACAGCCACAATTATAATTGTTGTCTCCACTAGTTCCTTCCACTATGAATATTGCCTGTTTCACTCCAGTCTGGCTTCAAATACACCATTCCAGGGAAGCCAGTCTTGTTGACATCATCAAATTATTTAAGTCCATTTTACTATGGGTCAGTACAGTTTCCTGGAGTTGTTCGTATCCTTTTTCAAAACCCTGGGATTTATAGATCACAGTAAGGATTTTGAGGTTTTATCTAAAGTGCACTAGAAAACCACAAAAAGATTTTTTGGGAGGGAAGCCTCCAGTGACACTACACTCTCTGGGTTTTGCACCTACTTCTCTAGTGTATCCTCCTCAAACAAAATTCTAAATGCCATTTGTTATCAACTGAATGTTTGCATCTCCTCCAGATTTATATGTTGAAGCCTAATCCCCATAACGATGGTATTAGGAGGTAGAGCTTTTGGGAAGTGCTTAGCTTTAGGAGGGTGCTTAGCTTTAGGTCAGGAGGGTGAAGCTCTCAGGCTGGGATCAGTGCCCTTTATAAACACAGGAAGAACACCAAAGTTCTCACTCTCTCCTCCATTTGAGGACAGAGAGAAAAAGCAGAGGTCTGCAAGTCAGAGGGAGGGCGCTCGCCAAGAACCAAATCTGCTGGCACAGTGATCTTGGACTTCCCAGCCTCCAGAACTGTAAGAAATAAATGCTGTTGTTTAAGTCACCTAGTCTGTAGTATTTATTATGGCAGCCTGAGCTCATACACAGGTGTTCCCCAGGGTTCAGTTTGGAGACCTCCTCCTTCTTTCTCTACACTTTTTCTCCAGGGGTTTTCATCCAGTTCCATAAGTTTTCAAGACTATCTAAATGTGTCATTGAATTCCAAATTTGTACTTTTGGCTTTGTACTTTGTACAAAGTACAAAAAGTACTTTGTACTTTTTCCAAATTTCCTTTGAGCTCCAGATTTTTATAACAATATGTTTATCCTACATTTTATTGGGCATCTCACAGATACCTCAAACTTAAGTTTAAAAATTGTTTTTTATAGCCTCCTAATTATATTTTTCTTAGTCCTGCCCATCTCTGGGTCATATGGTAGTTCTATTTTTAGTTTTTTGAGGAACCTCCATGCTGTTCTCCATAGTCTGCCCATCTTTTTTAAAAAAAGAAGTTTTAACACCCACAAGTTGCAAAGCATAAGCACTGTTAGTCATTCTTGATTCTTCATCCTTCCTTAATCCTCCCATACTATCCCTTAAGTCTTCTCCAAATCAATCCAAAATATGTCATCTTTTCTTTTCCTCACCACTGCTACGACTCTGGCCCAAGTCACCATCTTCTATCCTAGGAACTCCTACAATGTGCCTCTTATTCTATTTGCCCTCTTGCCCTCCTCCACTTGCTTCTGCAGATTCATCTGTTAAAATATTAATGATGCCCTCATTACTCAAAATCTTTTAAGTAAAACCCAATTCTGCTGTTGCCTACAGATCTCAGCTTAATCCTGTGTCTTGCCTACCCATCCACCTTCATTTCATGCCACTGGGTCCTAGGTGCAGTGGCCATCTCTTAAATCTCAGCAGGGACCATGCTCTGTCTTACTCATGCTGTTCCCTCTCCTGTGAATGCTGTTTCTGCTGATCTTCATATAGCGATTCTTTATTAATCCTTCAAATCCCAGTTTAAATGTCCCCTGCTCATGGAGGGCCTACCCACTTCATCTATGTGGATTCCCTTTGTTATTCTTTCTTTCTCAACCATTTTTTCCTGATTGAATTAAGAGTATTTTATATGTATTGTTGCTTATATATTTGCTATCTTTATTTCTCATTACACTGTAAAATACAAAAGGGCAGGATCTTGTTCCTTGTATTCATTAATGCATGCTCAGTATCCAGCACATTTGCTGGATTCGTAGCACTCAATATGCTGAATGAATGAACTCAAGTATGAAACAGGCATTCAACATGCACCTAAATAATTAGAGTTTATTATAAATTACACCATATAAACATGTTTAACTATATTACTATTTAGTAATGCTTAAATATTACACATAATTGTTATGCAGAAATATTTTGAGTTCACCAACATGTTTAATTGAACCCAGTACCTACTTTATGCCCAGAATACTGTGTGGTATTATGGGGAGAGTTGATTAAAAATAAAGATAATCATTACTCTTAAAAAAAGGTTACAATCTAGAGGAGCTAATGTTTAAATACACAGAAAACATGGAAAGGATGTATAAAATGATTTCATGATGTGAAAAATAGCTGTAAAATATTTAATGAAACTTAATGATAATGAGGATCTATCTGATGAAGAGTCATGGCCCTCCAAAAAGTGAGCACCTATGAGATGAGATAAAATAAATAACAATAGCAGGTCCCACTAAAGTTGCAGAATCATATTACATATATGTGTGCACATGCAAAGTTCATATGCCTTGGGAATTTTTAATACCTGCAGATAATTTATAAGAAGAATTCAGAATTGTAGTTTATCTAAGAAAAGTCAAAGTACATAATACTTTGGGGTAGCAAAATATAATATATAAACAATAGTAACCTACCTTGCGTTTATCCTCTGACTGGTGTCAGACTGGCAAAAATGAATAATGTATATACCTACTCACAGTGTGTCCACAGTACGGTTGGAGGGAGAGGGAAGTAAAATAATCATATAAAAGCCAAATAAATTTACAGTTCAACAGGTGGTATAGAAAATACATACACACAAAGATGCTATGGAAGCCCCATGATTGAGGAGTCAACTAATTTGCTTGTGGGAGTCTAAGGTGGATTTACACAGGGTGTGTCATTTGAGCCAAGCCTTGAATATAAGTAGAGTTTTGACTGCTCATAAAATGAGAGAAGCTTATTCCAGATAGAAGGAATGACTTGTTCAAAGTTATAGGCCTGAGAGGAAACGAGTTGTCTGTGGAATATAGAATGCAAAGCAGTCTCAGTGAATTAATACAATAGGTTCTTGGAGCATACAAGACTTTTTCTACCCAGGCCAAAACATTCTACTTAAAGGAAAAATGCAAAAACGCAAGCCAAATATGGTGATACAGCTGGTTATTTTGTCATGATGCAAAACTGCCTAATCAGTCCTTTAACTTCTTTCTGCTGTGTTAACCATCTTTGTTAAATGCAAAATAGTTTATCTTTTGGAGAAACTTTAGGGACTCTGAAATCACAGATCAATGCATGTTCTAAAGCTTTACTGCCCAATTTGGAGCTGCAAGCCACAGGTGGCCACAGAGCACTGGAAACGTGGCTGTTATCACATGTTGAAATGATAATATTTTGGATACATTGGTTTAAATAAAACACATTATCAATATTATTTCACCTACAGGCATACCTTGGAGATATCGCTGGTTTGGTTCCAGACCACTGCAGTAAAGCAAATATCACAATAAAGCGAGTCATACAAATATTTTGGTTTCCCAGTACATATAAAAGTTAAGTTTACACTGAACTGTAGTCTATTAAGTGTGCAATAGCATTATGTCTAAAAAACAATGTACATACCTTAATTTAAAAATACTGTGTTGCTAAAAAATGCTAACCGTCATCTGAGCCTGCAGGGAGTCTTAGTCTTTTTGCTATAGTAATATCAAAGATCACTGATCACGAATCACCACAACAAATATAATAGTAATGAAAGAGTTAGAAATTTTGTGAGAATTACCAAAATGTGACACAGAGTCACAAAGTGAGCAAATGCTGTTGGAAATGGCACCGATAGGCTTGCTTGAGGTAGAGTTGCCACAAACCTTAAATTTGTAAAAAAAACACAACAGCTGCAAAGCACAAAAAACAAAGTGCAATAAAATGAGGGATGCCTGTATTTATTTTTCCTGTTTTTAAATGACTTCTAGAAAATTTTAAACTACATGTGCAGCTATTTCTATTAAAGAGTACTGTTCTAAAGGGTTTATAAAACAAATTAATACTATTCTCTAGGAATGGACAACACCAATTTAGAAGATTAGGGATTATTCAACACTGAGCCCATAAAATCCTCTCTAAAATTTATGTGATTAAAATGAAAACCATAAAAGTTTAGCATTGTATGACACATAAGTATTCTCTTATACATGTGGGAAAGCATTGAGCATTTTTTAAAAATGTGGTTTTACCTAGAGAAGCTGTATTTTATAATTTTAATTAAACCTGGAAAGCTTCTACAGTACTGTGTTGCCTTAGTGGAGAATTTCATGACCACCTTTATTCTTTAAATGAGGCTATTTATTGTGTTACTTTTGTTATTTCCACAATCTTAGAAAATTAACATACAAAAATACTTTTCTGATCCACGTGTGATACCCTTCCTTTGACTCTCTTCATTTTTAATAGCACTTTGCATGTATTAAAGCTAAAGATACAATTAAAATGAAATCAGGTAGAAATGTACAGCAATTATTTTTATCGTGATTAGCTTTTTTTTAATTTTGAGAAATATAAAAGTAAAGAAGATGACAACATAATTTAGAATCAAATTGAAAATGGCTTAAAACGGTCAATATTTATTGGTCAAAACTAGACATTTTGGGACCCATCTACCATTACTATAAAATTAAGGAAATGCATTTAGAAATTATTTGTAAGTCAATAAACCTCAAATAAAAAGTTTTCCGAGGTTATTTTGGTAAAATTATTACCTGTACAAAAATTACAACTAATATTTACTTAGCTGAGTTAACATGAAGCAATAGTGACATTCAATAACATTAAACTAATTACATACAGCCACTAATTTCTGCGAAGTGCCTTAAAATAAAATGGATTGTTACTATCCACTGTGTTTAGGGAATTTCTGCTAATATAAGAGACTCAGTTTATAGGCTTCTTGGAATGATTGGGAATAACACAGCTGTTAAAATGCATGAGATTATACTGTAATAGCATCTTTTACCTAATAACAAATCAGGCCAGAAATACTAATAAACATAATCACTGGGCCCTTAATGGAAGATTTCTGCTAATTTTGAAAGCTTTACAATTAGCTGTGATTCAATGAACCTGATTCCCTGTTAAACTGTTAGGGAAGGCAAAACAGTGTTGTTTTAGGAAGGCAATACTAAAGATTCTATGTGAATTTTTACTTTATAAGGCAAGGTAATTTTAAAAATAAAATTGTTTCATTATTTTTTGTAACTATAAAAATTTCATACATTGCGCTAAGATTAAAGTACACTTTTAAATACTCACAACCCACCAGGGCCATTGTACTACCAGCATCTCAGACTTGCTCTCACACACTTCTCATTGTGCAAGAGACCTTCTTCCTCCTCCAGCCCTGCAAGCCTATTCTGGTCTGAGAATCCTTGTTCTTGCTGTTCCCTCTTCCAGAAAGGCAGTGTTCCTCAATTCTCTCACAACTAGCTCCTTCTTTTCATTTAAATCTCAGTTCAAACATTACTACTTCAAAGTCCTCTTTCCAGAGTTCCCTTTTTAAGTGCTCATCATTTCGCCTAATGCAAGAATTATTCCTTTCTTTTCCTCAGAACAATCATCAAATTTGAATTTATCTTGTTAATTTGTGTGCATAGTTGTTGTTAGACTTTCCTCTGTAGAACATACACTCCATGGAAGCAGAAACATTGTTTGGCTTGTCCACCTCTGCTAACAAACTAATTAATGAAGTAATGGTATACATACACACATGCCACACACACACACACATATTTATAAATATATATTTATTGTCATATTGCTCCTGATATTTGGTAGTTTTTTTTTTTTTTTCATTAAAAATTTATTGAGAGGGCTTCCCTGGTGGCACAGTGGTTAAGAATCCGTCTGCCAATGCAGGGGACACGGATTCGAGCCCTGGTCCGGGAAGATCCCACATGCCACAGAGCAACTAAGCCCGTGTGCCACAACTACTGAGCCTGTGCACCTAGAGCCCGTGCTCTGCAACAAGAAAAGCCACCGCGGTGAGAAGCCCATGAACTGCAGCAAAGAGTAGCCCCCGCTCGCTGCAACTAGAGAAAGCCCGTGTGCAGCAACAAAGACCCAACACAGCCAAAAATAAATAATTTTTTAAAAAAATCTATTGAGAGCTTTCAAAGTCCATAAGCATATCTTATGCTTAAGCATAAATGATTTTTTTATGATTTTAATGATTTTAATGATTACAGGGCTTCCACCATTTCAATACACTAGACTTTGTTATCAAATCCTCTATTGTTGGATACTTAGGTTCCTACCATTTTTGCATATTATAAACAATATTTTGACTTAGATCCTTGTAGGTACATATTTGAACACTTGCCTGATTATTTCCTCCAGATAAATTCTAAGTTAAACTGCTAAGTAAATAAAAATATACAAATTTAAAATTTTGACTCATATAATCATACTTTTCTACAAAAAAGTTTTACCAGTTTCTACTTATATCAACATTGTGTATAAGTGACTGTTTCTCCATAATCTTGGCAATATGGAAATTATCAATACTTGCCGATTCAGTAGGGAAGAATATATCACATTTTTTTTTTTTTTTTTTGGCTGTGTTGGGTCTTCGTTGCTGCACGCGGGCTTTCTCTAGTTGCGGTGAGCGGGGGCTACTCTTTGTTGCAGTGCATGGGCTTCTCACTGCGGTGGCTTTTCTTGTTGTGGATCATGGGTTCTAGGCGCGTGGGCTTCAGCAGTTGTGGCTCGCAGGCTCTAGAGCACAGGCTCAGTAGTTGTGGTGCACGAGCTTAGTTGCTCCACGGCATGTGGGATCTTCCCGGACCAGGGATAGAACTCATGTCCCCTGCATTGGCAGGCAGGTTCTTAACCACTGCACCACCCGGGGAAGTCCCTATCATTTCTTTTTTGAATGAATTGTTCATGGCCTTTGGAACATTGGAAAGTTTATCTTTTTCAATGATTTCTAAGATCTATTTACATATTAAGATTATTTAATATGTGTGGTCAAATAACTCTGTTACATATAATTTTTTCTAATTTTATATGTATTTTATCTTTTTCATGAATGTTTAGCTGTTTTATAGTAAAATCTGTTTTCCCTTCAAGTTTTTTATTTTTAGTATCAAGTTTTACAGGGTGCCACTTTATCTCAAGACTATGAAAATTATACACACACACACAAAACATACATAATGTGCATATGTTATAATATATATCACATATGTACATACTATATGTTGGTCTCATTTTCATCTTTAATATTCAACAAAAATCTATAAGTATTAGAGAAATCACTTTGCAAGTTTGAAAGTGTTGAGGCTTATATCAGTGTACCATCCTGATAGTTTGATACAAAGTCCTTAATATTTTCTATTGATCTCAAAGAGAACCCCACAAATAATATTGTTCCTGTATAGGACAAAAATGCTAAAATCCCTTAATTGCAAATGTGTCTTTCTCAACTGACTTTAATTTTGTTTCATAAGGATGTGCCTTAAAAGGGGCTGCCTAAACTTCTAAACAGACTTAGAAACTTAGAGTAAGAGTTTAATAGTAAGTACCAGTAATAGAGATTACATGTCTTTAGGTTGCATTTTGGTACCATATAATGTTTTCAGTTATGACTAAAAAACAGCCCACTCTCAAATATATTCTGAAGGTAGATACAGTTTGAAACATCGTGATTTAACAGGTGGCTTAGTGGGTGACTCAGTCCTTTCACTCTGGCTCTAACAATAACATAAAAGGATTTTTTAGTGTGACATCACTTCTCTTTTTTTTTTCTTTGATATCAACCACACACAAAAAAAGACTGGGTTATACTTCCAATTGTGCTGTCTTTAACTTGGATAATGAAATTACCATCCTATCAGTACCTAAGACTTCCTTAAATGTTCTGTTATATTCAACCACATCTCCAAGAGAAGTGATGATGAGGCTGAAGTCCCACTGAGTAAGTGAAGTTTGCTTTTATCATAAACTCATTATTCTCAAGGCAAGGGCTGGAACCTATTTTTGGAAGCCTGAAATATTAAATTTTTCATTTTCATGTTAACTTTTTTCATTTTCTTGCTCTTTTTGTGCATAATAGAAATTAATAATAAGACAAATTGTCACCTGTGTGATACATAGCCATGATTAGTATTTCTGTGGCTCCCTTTAATATTTCAGCGCAAATTTGTTAGAAAATACCATAAATAATAATAACAAAGATGTTGTAAGGACTGACTATATGCTAAGAGCTTTAAGAATATTAATTCATTTAATCTTCATAGCAAACTCATGAGATTAGTACTATTTATATTCCTACTTGACAGGCAAAACCTGACTGACCAGAAACTTAAGACACTTGTCCAAAGTCACACAGCTAGGAATGGCAGAGATAAGACACAAAGGTAGGCAGACTGCTTCTACAGCCCCTCTCAAAGAGTATACTCTCTACTGCTTCACGAAACTTACAGTTTCCTGCAGCTTCCGTAATCTGAAGTTATGACAGGGTTATAATGAAAGTAATAGACAACATTTCACTGATCCAGCAAGGCCAACTTCTACAGTTCTAAGGCAACCCGATTTCAATTACTCCTAAGAAGTTCTGGAAATCCTAATGTGTTAGGGGTGTATCATGGGTTTGCCAGTGTACTCTGTCTATAGCATACTTCCCGTGTCATTGCTGTGAAGTTTCCTGCTGTCTAATTTAACTCCCACGTCAGCCTGATTCATTTATTCATTGACATTTATTGAATACTTACTATGTGTCCATTACTGTTCTAGCCACTGGGAAAACAGCAGAGAAGGAAACAAAATCCTTGCTCTTATGAAGCCTATATTCTAGATAACAGTGATGAGTGATAAATAATTTGTCTACTAGCAATAAGTGCTGTGGATGAAAAAGTCAAAGATGGGAAAAGTCACTTTATATGAGATGTTGACATTATATATAAATGTCATCTCAACAATAAGATGACATTTGATTAAAGATCCAAATGAAGTAAAGGAATGATCCATGTAGATTTCTGGGAGAAGGCCACTCCAGGAAGAGTTCTGAAGAATATCCAGAGTACCAGTGTGATTGGAGGGAAGGAAACAGAGGAGAGTAGTGTGGTCAAAGAGGGGCAGATGAAATGGGAAATGTGTGTGTGTGTGTGTGTGTAGTACATGCATATATACAGACATGCACACATTTCTATGTATTTAAAGTAGAGCCAAAAAGATTAAATGCTGGTTTTCGTGTGTGTATGAGAGAAAGAAAATTAAATATGACTTCAAATGTTTGGCCTAAGCACCTGGAAGAATGGAAGCTATTACAGAGAGATTGAAGGCAATTGGGTGAGCAATTCTGGCAGGGAGCTAGATGTTCAAGTTATAGATATGTTAAATTAGAGATTCCTATTCACTTTCAAAATGGAGCTATTGAACAACCAGTTGCAGTTGTGAGTCCTCCTTGAGGAAGCGTTACTAGCCAGAGATGAAATCTGGGAGTTGTCATGTTATGAATTGTATTTAATGCCATGAGACTGGGTGACTTCACCTTCAGAGTTCATGTAAAATGAGAAGACAGATGACCAATTTTGATATTGGTTGACATTTAGAGGCTATGAATATGAGAGAGAAATTACATTGTTTGACTCAAAAATAATTAGAATATAAAATCTGAAGGAATAGAGGATCTTAACATCCTTCAGACAATATTTTATGACAATATTATGTTTTGCAACTACACTTTCATAAAAGATACACGGTAGAGTTCATGGAGATAATGTACTTGAATAAGGGAAGAGCCTTTGGCTTTACCAATGAACCAAGAAGAATATAAAGTTGATATTATTTTATGAAAATAAAGGCAATGACAGGGATACATATGTTAATTCTTGGCATGGAATTGGGTCAAGAGCACATGCCAACACATCATTTCCAAGAGGTAAAGATGGAGAATTTGTTATAAATATCCTTAAATGGTCAATGGATATTAACGAAAAGCAAAGTCTGTTTACAAATTTCCCTGAGTCATTCTTCTTCTTATTAATCTTGCAAGCAATAGGAGGTCAAGTTGTTGAAGAAATGAAAGTGTTCCTTGGCTCTAATCTCACAAAACAGCACAAGAACCCTGGTATATATACGCAGATAATTTCCTAATATACACAGCTGACCATAGTAATAACACAATTTTTTTACATAGAGTGCTAATCCTGGGAACACTTCCTATACATTTATAAGACAGAATTATTTTTATCTTCATTCATCTATTTCCCCTGTTTACTAATATTAAGAGAATTTCATTATATTAAAGCTGAATTTAGTACTTGTTAATAGCAACATACTAATAGCTGAATCTGGTACATGTTCTTAAATTCGTGCTTGTATTCTAAGTTTTATATAAATAACATTTTAAATTTTTTAAAAATAGGGAATGATAAATAAGTATACATTTTCTCAGATGATTTCATGTTGAATGCTCAAGTGAAAAAAAGCTATTGGGTGTGGGCAGATTAGATAATGACCAAATGTTATGTGCTTTTCCTCAGCTTTTTTTTTTTTTTTCATAACATTCAGGTAAGGGCCATAACATTAATGAGAGGAATGCAGCATTTGCTGTCAGACTTTATGAACATAAATCTCAATGCTAGGGTGAATAACGAAAACTCATTAGTAATTTAAGTAATGCTCTGCAAGCTGGATGTACAAAACTTAGGCAAAGATATCTAAATTATATAAATCAAATGAACTACCATTGGCAAAAGTATATATTTCACATGAATTTAAGAGAAGCTAATGGCTTATACACCTTTGATCTCATTTTACCTTATATATTTTACCATTTAGGACTAATTTAAAGGGTGCAAACTTACAGTTATTAAATAAACAAGTCATGGGGATATAATGTACAACATGGTGACTATAGTTAATAATACTGTATTGTACATCTGAAAGTTGCTAAGAGAGTAGATCTTAAAAGTTCTCATCAAAAGAAAAAATTTGTAATTATTTATGGTGATGGATGTTAACTAGATTTATTGTGATCACTTCCCAGTGTAATATACAAATATCGAATCATTATGTTGTATACCTGAATCTAGTAAAAAGTTATATGTCAATTATATTCTCTATGAAATAATTTAAAACAAAATTGACCGTATTATTATCAACGTAATTATAGCTCAATACATACAATTGATCTTTATATATAGACAATTTTTTCCAGCCTTATTGAGATATAATTGACAACACTGTGCAAGTTTAAGGTATACAGTGTGATGATTTGATAATCATATGTATTGCAAAATGATTACCACAATAATGTGAGATCTACTCTCTTAGCAAATTTTAAGTACACAATACAGTATCAGTAACTGTATTCACTATTCTGATGTCAATTCTCCCATTATACAAATTTCTGATCCTAATAGTGCTTCCTGATTATTTGCCATTAAAAACTTCTTAGTGTGGTGATTACCCCTTAATGAGGAGATGTTCTTGAAATAGAAGCCTAATTTTCATCTCTGTGTCACACTTCTTCTGCTTCTTTTTTTTAAACATGTTGAGATACCAATGATATCAAAGAGAAATTTAGGTCAAACTGATGCATTTGGAGGAGTTAAACTTTTTACCTGAACACCTGTATCTATCTTAGTTTAATTAAATCAGTATTTAAACAGCATTCAACCATAGATCTTAAAAGGATCATTGAATAAAAATTCATTACCTTCCTGCAATTATATATATTTTAATACCTTGGTCGGACAGACTCATTTCAAAATAGTGTGTATGTCCACTGACCTTTAAAATAGGGTATGTCTGATAAATAACATCATGACATACTTTGCTTAATTTATTTAAAACTCCTTGTTTTAAATATAAAGAATATTTGAGTGTGAAAGAGCATTATTTAATTTTCTTACAGTTAAAGATTATGTTTGATTTATTACCAAATTGTAACCATTCTAAATGTATTGAAAGTTAGTAAGCCTCAAGAAAATTTAATGCAATTTAAACATAGGCTGGCATTCTCTACTTTATTTATCTGTTTGATATTTAATACAGACTTTATTTATTTATTTATTTAAACATCTTTATTGGAATATAATTGCTTTACAATGTTGTGTTAGTTTCTGCTGTATAACAAAGTGAATCAGCTATATGTATACATATATCCCCATATCTCCTCCCTCTGGTGTCTCCCTCCCAACCTCCCTATCCCACCCCTCTAGGTGGTCACAAAGCACAGAGCTGATCTCCCTGTGCTACGTAGCTGCTCCCCACTAGCTATTTTACATTTGGTAGTGTATATATGTCAATGCTACTCTCTCACTTCGTCCCAGTTTACCCTTCCCCCTCCCCATATCCTCAAGTCCATTCTCTAGTAGGTCTGTGTCTTTATTCCCGTCTTGCCCCTAGGTTCTTCATGACCTTTTTTTTTTCGTTAGATTCCATATGTATGTGTTAGCATATGGTATTTGTTTTTCTCCTTCTGACTTACTTCACTCTGTATGACAGACTCTAGGTCCATCCACCTCACTACAAATAAATCAATTTCATTTCTTTTTAAGGACAAGTAATATTCCACTGTATATATGTGCTACTTCTTCTTTATCCATTCATCTGTCGATGGATACCTAGGTTGCTTCCACGTCCTGACTATTTTAAATAGTTCTGCAATAAACATTGTGGTACATGACTCTTTTTGAATTGGCATTCTCTACTTTAAGAAGTCAAGTATGATTCTTGTGAGCTAACCTGTGATATAATCGGTGAGAAAGCATGGCCTACATATGCCCACATCTTAAATTTCAAATAGAATCAAATCCCTAATTGTTACTTTCTTCTGTGAAGACAGTTGCTCTCAACAGGATTCTTTAATTAGGAAGAGAAATGGTTCTGGAAAAAGCTCTAACTGATTTTAAAATGTTTTTTTAGAAGAAAAATTGGTTGAAATTACTGGCATTAATACATCTGGGTCTGCATGTCAAATGCATTTACAGACTTCATTCTTGAATGGCTAAGAGCTACATACATATAAATAGAACTAAAATGATAGAATTTAAGACTCCAACAGAAGTGTCATCTATGGGTTTCTTAGCACAGCATTTATTCCCTTTTTCTGTTAATGAGAATTCAACTTCTTTGGAACACTGCCCCTCTCTGTCACATACTCTTGGACCATCAATTAAAGTATAGACCCCTTGTGGCCACGATGTGAGCTTGTGACTCAACTTTGGCTGTTTCAATTCTTTCACCTGGGTATGTGAATTTTGAACAGAGTGCCGTATAGCGTGAAAAGAATTGGAGATGATACAGCTCATATGCAAACACCCCATTGACTGTTCTTTTGTTCCTGTTCACATCGCTGGATTTTCCTTGGTCCCTCTTTCTGAGACCTAACTATTAGGTTTTCTTTCTGAGATTCCACACTGCCTTGTATACGTCTAATAAATTCTTTTTTGGCTCTAGCTAGGCAGAATCAACTTCTGTTACTTACAAGCAAAAATCTCTGGCCAATGAAAGCTCACAAAAATGATAAAATATTATATGTTAAGAAAAAATAAATGTTTCTGTGGGGAAGTAATACTAAATAAATTAGAATCGGCACATAAAATGTGCCATAAATCTTAAGTTGGAAAGTACAACAGGCAGGCAAGTGATTAATGAATAAACTGTAACAACGTAGCAGGAAAAAAATTGACAGTTTTTATTGCTTAGCTGCAGCTATTAGAAATTACATTAGTTCTACAACAAAGATAAAAGTGAAATGGAGATACAAGTGTAGATGAGGTCAAGCTTGGATATTCTTTCACATTGATCCCAGAGATTTTCCTAGAAAAATTCCCCTGATCAACTTTGTTGCCCCTCAGTAGGACTATATATTTTATTTTGTATGTGTTCTAAGCTCTTTTGCATTCTTTAATGCATTTTTAAGCTGAAATTGGGCAGAGCTTGTGGTTACTATGTTTTCTATATCTGTTAGAGTGAATCCTGCAGAATTTTTATTCTGTTAACACATATTGACTTCATTCCAGTTAATAAGCACACACACACACACACACACACACACACACACACACATTTATTGGCAATTTGATCTCTAAGACTGCTCTCAATGATTAGGTAGCTGCTGTTGAGACATAATTTCAAATGAATTGGGGGTCCTACAAAGCATATTCTACACAATTTTACCATTAAAAAAATATTATTTTACTACAAGTCTTTTCTAAAAGCAACTCTACCTCTTTCTTCATAATCTCATGATATAGCACTGGTACTATACCATCCACATATTTTTTTTAGTTACATAAACTTCATAAGCCTAAGGACAACATGGCAGAACTATAGTAGCTCTAATACGCTTCAATGCCAATCTATGTAAATTCTTTATGACAAAATTTATGTCTGTTTAAAACCCAAGGTCTTTATACAATTACAGAAGGGATTTTAGCACACTAGTCAAATAAAGCATTATACGAAGACTTTGTCATGCCTGAAAATAAATGCACACAAAAATTTAGTGAACTATGGGAGACTGTTGAGCTGAGGCTCTGGCATGACCTCAGAACTGGGTTCAACTCTCAGAGAGTGTCAGAGCCAAATGACACAACCAAGGCAAAGAGCAGGACAAGGAGGGTTTTATTACTTGCATTTCCCCAGCACCAGTTCTTGAAGAGGCAACTAACTGCAGAACAACCATGTGGAAAAGACTGAAACCTACCAGAAAAGACCTCTACAACTAAAGATATAAAGAAGTAACGCCAATGAGACAGAGTCAGCTCTACCCATCACCAGTCCCTCCCATCAAGCCTCTTAGATACCCTCATCCACCAGAGGGCAGACAGTAGAAGCAAGAAGAACTACAGTCCTGCAGCCTGTGGAACAAAAACCACATTCACAGAAAGATAGATAAGATGAAATGGCAGACGGCTATATACCAGATGAAGGAAGAAGATAAAACCCCAGAAAAACAACTAAATGACGTGGAGATAGGCAAACTTCCAGAAAAAGAATTCACAATAATGATAGTAAAGATGATCCAGGATCTCGGAAAAAGAATGGAGGCAAAGATCAAGACGATGCAAGAAATGTTTAACAAAGACCTAGAAGAATTAAAGAACAAACAAACAGAGATGAACAATACAACAAATGAATGAAAACTACACTAAAAGGAATCAATAGCAGAATAACTGAGGCAGAAGAACGGATAAGTGACATGGAAGACAGAATGGTGGAATTCACTGCAAGGAAAGAATAAAGAAAAAAGAATGAAAAGAAGACATCCTAAGAGACCTCTGGGACAACATTAAACGCAACAACATTTGCATTATACGGGTCCCAGAAGGAGAAGAGAGACAGAAAGGACCAGAGAAAATATTTGAAGAGATTATAGTCGAAAATTTCCGTAACATGGGAAAGGAAATAGCCACCCAAGTCCAGGAAGCACAGAGAGTCCCATACAGGATAAACCTAAGGAGAAACACACTGAGACACATAGTAATCAAATTGGCAAAAATTGAAGACAAAGAAAAATTATTGAAAGCAGCAAGGGAAAAATGACAAATAACATACAAGGGAACTCCCATAAGGTTAACAGCTGATTTCTCAGCAGAAACTCTACAAGCCAGAAGGGAGTGGCATGATATACTTAAAGTGATGAAAGGGAAGAACCTACAGCCAAGATTACTCTACCCGACAAGGATCTCATTCAGATTCGATGGGGAAATCAAAACCTTTAAAGACAAGCAAAAGCTAAGAGAATTCAGCACCACCAAACCAGCTCTACAACAAATGCTAAAGGAACTTCTCAAAGTGGGAAACACAAGAGAAGCAAAGGACCTACAAAAACAAACAAAAAACAATTAAGAAAATGGACATAGGAACATACATATCGATAATTACCTTAAACGTGAATGGATTAAATGCTCCAGTCAAAAGACACAGGCTTGCTGAATGGATACAAAAGCAAGACCCATATATGCTGTCTACAAGACACCCACTTCAGACCTAGGGACACATACAGACTGAAAGTGATGGGACGGAAAAAGATATTCCATGCAAATGGACATCCAAAGAAAACTGGACTAGCAATACTCATATCAGATAAAATAGACTTTAAAATAAAGAATATTACAAGAGACAAGGAAGGACACTACATAATGATCAAGGGATCAATCCAAGAAAAAGATATAACAATTATAAATATATATGCACCCAACATGGGAGCACCTCAATACATAAGGCAACTGCTAACAGCTATGAAAGAGGAAATTGACAGTAACACAATAATAGTGGGGGACTTTAACACCTCATTTACACCAATGGACAGATCATCCAAAATAAAAATAAGGAAACAGAAGCTTTAAATGATGCAATAGACAAGATAGATTTAATTGATATTTGTAGGACATTCCATCCAAAAATAGCAGATTACACTTTCTTCTCAAGTGCGCATGGAACATTCTCCAGGATAGATCACATCTTGGGTCACAAATTAAGCCTCAGTAATTTAAGAAAATTGAAATCATATCAAGCATCTTTTCTGACCACACACTATGAGATTAGAAATGAATTACAGGGAAAAAAATGAAAAAAACAAACACATGGAGGCTAAACAATACATTACTAAATAACCAAGAGATCACTGAAGAAATCAAAGAGGAAATCAAAAAATACCTAGAAACAAATGACAATGAAAACACGATGATCCAAAACCTATGGGATGCAGCAAAAGCAGTTCTAAGAGGGAATTTTATAGCTATACAAGCCTACCTCAAGAAACAAGAAAAATCTCAAGTAAACAATCTAACCTTACACCTAAAGGAACTAGAGAAAGAAGAACAAACAAAACCCAAAGTTAGCAGAACAAAAGAAATCGTAAAGATCAGAGCAGAAATAAGTGAAATAGAAACAAAACAATAGCAAAGATCAATAAAACTAAAAGCTGGTTATTTCAGAAGGTAAACAAAATTGATAAACCATTAGCCAGACTCATCAAGAAAAAGAGGGAGAGAATTCAAGTCCATAAAATCAGAAATGAAAAAGGAGAAGTTACAACAGATACTGCAGAAACACAAAGCATCCTAAGAGACTACTACAGGCAACTCTATGCCAATAAAATGGACAACCTGGAAGAAATGGACAAATTCTTAGAAAGGTATAACCTTCCAAGACTGAACCAAGAGGACATAGAAAATATGAACAGACCAATCACAAGTAATGAAATTGAAACTGTGATTAAAAATCTTCCAACAAACAAAAGTCCAGGGCCAGATGGCTTCACAGGTGAATTCTGTCAAACATGTAGAGAAGAGTTAACACCCATCCTTCTCAAACTCTTCTAAAAAACTGCAGAGGCCAACATCACCCTGATACCAATGGACATAGGATTAATCTCCACAATATATAAACAGCTCATGCAGCTCAATATTAAAGAACAAACAACCCAACCCAAAAATGGGCAGAAGCCCTAAATAGACATTTCTCCAAAGAAGACATACAGATGGCCAAGAGGCACTTGAAAAGCTGCTCAACATCACTACTTTTTAGAGAAATGCAAATCAAAACTACAATGAGGTATCACCTCACACCAGTTAGAATGGGCATCATCAAAAAATCTACAAACAACAAATGATGTAGAGGGTGTGGAGAAATGGGAACCCTCTTGCACTGTTGGTGGGAATGTAAATTGATACAGCCACTATGGAGAACAGTATGGAGGTTCCTTAGAAAAGTAAAAATAGCATTACCATATGATCCAGCAATCCCAGTACTGGGCATATACCCTGAGAAAACCATAATTCAAAAAGACTCATGCACCCCAATGTTCATTGCAGCAGTATATACAATAGCCAGGTCATGGAAGCAACCTAAATGCCAATGGATAGATGAATGGATAAAGAGGATGTGGTACATATATACAATGGAATATTACTCAGCCATAAAAAGGAACGAAATTGAGTCATTTGTTGAGACATGGATGGATCTAGAGACTGTCACACAGAGTGAAGTAAGTCAGAAAGAGAAAAACAAATGTATATTAATGCATGCATGTGGAACCTAAAGAAATGGTACAGATGAACCAGTTTGCAGGTGCAAGTTGAGACACAGATGTAGAGAATAAACATATGGACACCAAGAGGGGAAAACCGTGGTGGGGTGGGGATGGTGGTGTGCTAAATTGGGCGATTAGGATTGACATGTATACACTGATATGTATAAAATTGATGACTAATAAAAAAAATTAGTGAACTATGAAGATTAAAAATAAATACCAAAGGGAAAAAATTTACTACTTGGTCACAAAGAGCATTCTGAATATCTTGGCAATCCAGACAAAGAGCAGAACATGATCACTTTTGCCATTCAAGGTCTCAACCCCTGTGAGCATAAGCAGTTGTGAGAGCCAGGCAGAAATGTGTCTAAAGGGCCAGTTGCTGCTCAGCTCACACTTACTGGTCCCATGAAGAAAGGCAAACTCTAGTAACCAGATTACCCAAGTTTTTAGAGAGATTAGAATTTTAGACTTTATGTGAAATCTCCCAAGTTTGAAGTTTAGAAATTAGTCCATAGTTAGTAGATTAAAACCAAAAAGTAGCTCTGGGATCAGACTGCTGGAGCTTATGCCTTGGCTTCATCATTTACTGTTGGTTTTCCATGGACACAACAATCGCTCTCTCTATACCTCATCTGGAAAAACAATAATAATATCAGCTTCATAGAAGTTTTGTAAGGACTTCAAGGAGATAAAGGAGTGTCTGATAAATTATAAGAATTTAATACATTAGCCATTTTTACTATTTAAAACAATATGTAGTAGAACCAAAATATATCTGTAGTGATAGATATAGGTCACTAGTTTAGATCTGTGATTTATAATTGTTACTACTGTCCAGAAGGGAAAACATATCTGTTTTTCAGAGAAAACTTTATCTATAGCATTTATCTCTAAAATAATATTTTTTCATGCAAAACTTCACTCTCTCCCCCAACTCCTACTTTCCAGCAAAGTTTAATCTTAACCAAAAATCAAGTGGTATCTTGAGCCTTGCAATAATACTAAAATATGCTATACAGCAATCAACAATAAGAACTTGATTTCATGTATGTCAGTCTGTTTCTAATATAGACTTTTCTCTAAACAAGATTCACTGTCCATCAAGTCATATGAGAATTCTCATAATGTACATATAACATATACCTTACTCCCAAATCTAAACTGGCTAGATCTGGGATTAAACTATCAAATATATTTTAAGATAAAAGGTAACAATGCTTCTGTAGTTTGCCTCAAAAAATTTTTTTTAATTCTTCATTTATCAGCAAAGGATTATCTAACATCACAGAACCCCAGGAGAGAAAGCACACCTATCTCACTTCTTTATGAAACTTCAACTTCCCACAGCAATATCCCTTAAGAAATAGTTACTGTTTTTTCTTCTCCTTGCCTTCCCAAAGACAAATCAGGACACCACCTCAGGCAAGCTCTGGTTCTACAGAGGAACTTTTTATTATTCAAAATTTAGGTCTTGATATAGATGTTATAGGCTGCTTCATTCGAACCTGCATAAGGAAGATTTCCATTCTGAAAAACCAGCCCACTTGATGCCTATCTAAACTGGTCTCGCTGCTTTGTCATGACATGATTTATTTCCAAATTTCTCTTCTGATAGTTCACAAAGTGCTTCGTGTCAAGCATAAAGGATTACTAATTACCTCTTCAACTTGTCAGGTCTCTGAAATACATGAATTACATGTCCACTGGCATTATATAACATCAGCCAACAGAACCTAGCCTGAGGATATAACCTTCTATCATCTGTGCCTAGCCTCAATTAAAAATTTAGTTGCCCATGTGTACAGATTAAAGCATATAGGCAAACATGTTCAGGAACACAAAGGTTATGAATATGCTGTGCCTTTCCTTGGCTGCCTCATATTTCACTGCTCCACTAACTCTACACAACCTCTTTGAAACCTATAATTAACACTTTGAAATACTGACTAGTTCACTGTACCCTTTCTGCCTACAGCTGAAAATATAAGAAGGACATGCATTGTCAGTTTACAGAAAATACATGGCCAAGATTGCACAAGCCACCTCAGTTTATAGTGATGATTAGTTGAAATGATATATGGCACATTTACAATTTTTTTAAATATATAAAGTTAAAAGAATGTTAATAAATATAATGTTAATAATTTGAATTTACTTTCATGAAAACAATGACCAAAGTGTATCACTCTGTAGAAATCTGTCCATACTGAGGTACTTAGGAGAATCAATGAGACACAATCTCATCTATCAATATAGTCATCTATTCTTTCCTTGGTATTTTAATTCTAACACATTCTTCAGGTGTCCAAGAAAATAATTACTCTTCTTCATAAAAATAATCATGTCATCACTTAATAGAATACAATTCCCTATACACATTGAAAAGCTTCCAGTTGAGTGCATTAAGTTTTGCAAAAACATCTATTGTAATTTAAATTATGAAATATAAAGCCACTCTAGAATTTCTGTCTATAAAAGCAACTCATTGAGAAAATTCTTATTACAATGGGATAATTCCCCCCCCAAGGTGCTTTATATCTGAAAGCACAAATTAGAGGATAAAATTAAAAGACACTTCTCAATGAGATAAATTATAAATGATATTTTCTGTTAATTTTATCTAAAATGTCTAAGATTGAAGAACATTTTAGGGAATTTCAAATTATTATTACTTTGCTTATTTTAAATATTGGAGCTATCTGAAAATATTAGGAAAAAAAAAGAAAAATATCACTGTTTCATGTGAGAGTATTTCCAGTCATCTTTTGGCTTGGCTACAACTGTTTATCTCTAAATTTGAATAATCTTAAAAATAACACTAAAGATTTATACAATATCTTCTTTTAAAAGATTGTATTTGACATTGTTAACAGTGATTGTTAATTGCTGTACTTATGTTTCAAAATGACATTGTGTTATACCTGGCTGATAACTTGAAAGCTCTGTAGTTATAAGAAATGACAAAATGTTATTAAATTTCCTATGTAATTAATTCAGCCTTTTCTCAGTTCATGTGAGATCAACTGTACCAAAATTAAATAACAATTTAGAAGAACTTCATAAGATAGGTCTAGATAATGTATACATTAATTTCTACCTTGAAAAACAATAGAATAAAGTTTTTTCCCAAATTGCCTTAGAAAGTTCACAAATTTTACCATATTAGAATATTTTAAAAAAATCAATTAAGTTGAAAGTTGGCACTAGTAAAGACCACAGATTCTGATCAGAATGTATTAAAGATAGAAACACTAATAAAATTAGAAAAATAAGCCAAAAATGTTTCTTCATCTGAAAAGTTCAAAACTATTTACTCAATTATATAATTTTTAAAAACTGCAGAATATTTTAAACACTACATATCAGAACCTATTGATGAGAAACCAAACAGTTCTCAGAAGAAAAAAATCCTTAATATTCATAATAATGAAGAAGAAAAATGGAAAATAAGTGAATTAAACATCCAACATATAAAGTTAGAAAAAGAACAAGATGATAAACCTACAGAAGAGAGAATAAAGTATTTGAAAATGATAAAAAAAATAAATTGATGAATAAGGAAACAAATATTATAAAGCTGATAAGCCAAATAAAAGTCAGTAAGGTGAAAAAAAAACAACAGAAGCTAACCTTTTAAGTACTCTAGTCAAGAAAAAAAGGGGGAGGAGAATGCATAAATACACAAAGTGAATAAGAAAAAATAGCAAGTAAACAATAGGTACTATAACAAACCTTAAGAGGATCCTTAAATGCTTTTTAGCAATCATACTCTACATGCTAATTCATTTTTCTTTCATTCTCTCAGAAAACTATTTCATATCTTTTCTTCTATCCCCAGCTTATCACCCATATTTATTCTCAATTTATTCTTTTGCTCTCTACTGCACTAAGAATACTGAAACAACCAGCAGAGAACTTTCACAGGCTCTCTAGCACCTCTACTGACATACTTTAACATCTCATTTACTATCACAGAAAAAAAGAAAAAAACAAACTGTGTATTCTCCTATGTAAAAAGCTATATATTCTCCCATTCCCAAAATCTCCTCAAAAATGTAACTCCAGAAAGTTCCCCCCCTCCTTCATACATCACAAATTTATGGAGATTATTTCCATCAGTACCGACAGTGTAAAAATATCCTGTTATTCTATCTGGAAGAAAAGAAAACATTTATTTCTTTTGATTCCACTTTACCCAACAGCTACCACCCATTTGTATCTTCCTATTTATTAGCAAAGTTTCTTGAAACGTTTCTTTCCACCTAAAATCTCTAATTCTACTCAATTCATTTTCTCTGAAACTCACTGAAACTGCCTTTTGCCCACCCTGCTTCACCAAAAATTTGCAGGAAATTTACAATATGCTAGATAATGTACAGTGCTGGGAATACCCAAAGTTTAACTAGATACAGGCTTTGCTTCTGAGAAATTTCTAATGTAAAACAGTCATTACTTTCCCTAGGATTATAAATATTTAAGATAAAAAATAGACACCATCGACTAAAACAGTCTTTTTTTTTAAAAAGTACAATGAAATTGTTACATTGTAAATCCAGACATCCTGTCACTGCTAACTCTGATTGCAACTACCACCACTTCCATTGGCTAACATCACTGCCACCACTGCTATAAAGCTCAGCTAAATTCAGTTTTTACCTTCAGAAGTCCTCCTTTGGATGCTAATCTGATGGCCTGGTGCTGGCTGCTCAAAAAATGCTGTCTTCTTTTTCATCTCCCTTTCTATTTTTCTTATTTAAACTCAGCAGTTAAAAGAAAACTATCTCTGGTCTGTCTGGGAGAACTAAGACTAGAACTGGAACTTTCCAATGTGTCTGCATTTCTCCACATGACATTGTGAAATACTTGAATTTGAAGGCTCAGTCCCTTTTGCTGGTTTTTCTTGGCTATGGATGTGAACCTCATTAACTCTTCAAAAATGAAGAATCTGCAGCACAGAGAGGTTGAATAGGTTGATGTAACTTGAAATCTACACTTCAAATTTCAGAGGCAATGCTTTTTCTTTGTATATCAAGGTCTAGAGTCAGTAGACCTAAGTGTCTCAGGTTTACAAAAGGGCTTTATTTTGCTAATATCTTAACAGGAAAAAAAAAAAAAAACTTTCCTTTTAGGACATTTCAGTTAAGTAAAAGATATATAAGTTTGAAATAATACCAAAAGTTGTATACCAGTATATAAGTATACCCATGTAGACTGATAGTGTGAGAGTTCAGAAATCAGACTCTGTTAGTTAGAATTGAAACTCTGACATATACTACTTTGCAACCTGGAGAAGGTGAGTTAAACCCTCTCCATATCAGTTTCCTCACCTGTAAAAGAGGAATAACAGTACTTCTAGTCCATAGGGTAGTGGTTCAGATTGATTGTTTTATATGTAAAGTCCTAGAACTGTGTCTGGAACACAAGCTCTTAAACAGTAGCTATCATTTCTGTTTCTGATTCTAGTCACTAGTCTGAAGAGTTAGTAGTGCAGGGGTTCATGAAGAGCAGTTATAAAAGATTTCAATTACTAAAACCTAGGTCACAACATGATATGAGGAATATAAGTGAATATAACATGGAATTTGACCATATAAAAAGTTAATAGAAACTGTCATATTTGTAAGGGCTCAGAAAATATACCACCACTCAAATATCTTTCCTAGAAAGTTTAGTTAAGATTACATTCCGGGCTTCCCTGGTGGCGCAGTGGTTGAGAATCTGCCTGCTAATGCAGGGGACACGGGTTCGAGCCCTGGTCTGGGAGGATCCCACATGCTGCGGAGCAGCTGGGCCCGTGAGCCACAACTACTGAGTCTGCGCCTCTGGAGCCTGTGCTCCGCAACAGGAAAGGCTGTGATAGTGAGAGGCCCACGCACCGCGATGAAGAGTGGCCCCCACTTGCCACAACTAGAGAAAGCCCTCGCACAGAAATGAAGACCCAACACAGCAAAAATTAATTAATTAATAAACTCCTACCCCCAACATCTTAAAAAAAATTCCATTGTGTTTAAAAAAAAAAAAAAGAAAGGTTACATTCCATCTAGCCAAGAGATGAACCCAAAGTTAAAAAATATAGAAACGGGTAAATGATATATACAGGAATGATACAAACATTCAAACATATTAAACATGAGTGGCATTTAATAGCTGCTGAACACTTAATTGCAACCCTGAATGCAAGTATAGACAATATACGTTGGAGTAAAAGTATTATATAAAAGTTTCTAGTAATATGGATCTATGCTAACACAGATGGGGAAGTTCAGTATGGGAAAAGAGCAAGAATAGAGAAATATCCAGTTCTTCTACTTTATACCATGTGCAAAAGTGATAGTTACTCTCCTAATCTTGCTAAATAAAGAAATATAGGTGATTTTTTCCAAAGAAAAACAGTGTTCACTAGTTTAATTACAAATAATTTGTTTTTCTTATGTATACTGCAGAGAATAAAGCAAGGAAACCCAGTTCAACAGCCAAAGCAAAAAAACAAAGGCAACATCAAAGAAAAAGGAAAGAAAATTTAATGACAGGAAAAATTGCTCATAATATGTTAGACGAGAAAAGTAGCATATAAAATTACATATAGTATGATTCTAATTTTGAGAAAAGCATCTCTCTACTAGTGTAAGAGATGATAAAGGTCTACTTAAACTGAACTTTAAATAATTGTAGGTGTAGATACCTGAACATTTTCTGCAAAGCACAAAGAAAGCAATACACAAGAAAACAACTTCCAAGAACAGACCAAAGATGGACAAGGTCAGTATGGGACTCAGAATGGAAAAATCAGCAAAATATGTGTCACAAACTCTGTTGAAAATCAGCTCAGAGCATCAGAAAAAAATTCTCTTAGTTATATCTGATCTTGTGTTTTTGACAAATCTCTTACTGAAGAGATGTTACAAATTAATATAGCAATCCCTTTGAGGCCTCTGTATATTAGGATTATATACATTATATTTAAGTTTATGATGATGAAATAGAAAAAAATTCTGGTTCTAAAGTATGTCATCATTCTTAAGAATCATTTTTTTATTTAATAAAGTTTCAAGTTAAATGATTACTCCAGAAATGTAAAACAACTAGTATCAAGTGTTTAATATTGTTCTTGACTATCTTTGACTCTAAAACCTTAAGTGCTTTAAAAGAGATTGCAGTCAAGATGGCGGAGTACAACGACATACGCTCACTCCCTCTTGTAAGAGCACCAGAATCACAGCTAACTGCTGAACCATCATCGACAGGAAGACACTGGAACTCACCAAAAAAGATACCCCACATCCAAAGACGAAGGAGAAGCCACAGTGAGATGGTAGGAGGGGCGCAATCACAATAAAATCAAACCCCATAACTGCTGGGTGGGTGACTCACAAACTGGAGAGCAATTATACCACAGAAGTTCACCCACTGGAGTGAGGGTTTGGAGCCTCCCATCAGGCTTCCCAACCTGTGGGTCCAGAAATGGGAGGAGGAATTCCCAGAGAATCAGGCTTTGAAGGCTAGTGGGATTTGACTGCAGAACTTTGACAGGGCTGGGGGAAACAGACACTCCACTCTTGGAGGGCACACACAAAGTAATGTGTGCATCAGGACCCAAGAGGAAGGAGCAGTGACCCCATGGGAGACTGAACCAGACCTACCTGCTGGTGTTGGAAGGTCTCCTGCAAAGGCAGGGGGTGGCTGTGGCTCACCACGAGGACAAGGACACTGGCAGCAGAAGTTCTGGGAAGTAATCCTTGGCATGAGCCCTCACAAAGTCTGCCATTGGCCTCACCAAAGAGCCTCTAGGCTCCATGCTGGGTCGCCTCAGGCCAAACAACCAACAGGGAAGGAACTCAGCCCCACCCATTAGCAGACAACCAGATTAAAGTTTTACTGAGCTATGCCCATCAAAGGAACACCCAGCTCTATCCACAACCAGTCCCTCCCATCAGGAAGCTTGCACAGCCTCTTAAATAGCCTCACCCACCAGACAGACAGCAGAAGCAAGAAAAACTACAGTCCTGCAGCCTGTGGAACAAAAACCACATTCACAGAAAGATAGACAAAAGGCAGAGGACTATGTACCAGATTGAAGGAACAAGATGAAACTCCAGATAAACAACTAAATGAAGTGGAGATAGGCAACCTTCCAGAAAAAGAGTTCAGAATAATGACAGTGAAGATGATCCAGGACCTCAGAAAAAGAATGGAGGCAAAGATCAAGAAGATGCAAGAAATGTTTAACAAACACCCAGAATAATTAAAGAACAAACAGAGATGAACAGTACAATAACTGAAATGAAAAATGCACTAGAAAGAATCACTAGCAGAATAACTGAGGCAGAAAAATGAATAAGTGACCCGGAAGACAAAATGGTGGAATTCACTGCAAGGAAAGAATAAAGAAAAAAGAATGAAAAGAAATAAGGACAGCCTAAGACACCTCTGGGACAACATTAAACACAAGTTTCAAATTATATGGGTCCCAGAAGGTGAATTCCCATAATGTTAACAGCTGATTTCTCAGCAGAAACTCTCAAGCCAGAAGGGAGTGGCACAATATATTTAGAGTGATGAAAGGGAAGAACCCACAACCAAGATTGCTCTACCCAGCAAGGATCTCATTCAGATTTGACGGAGAAATCAAAAGCTTTACAGACAAGCAAAAGCTAAGAGAATTCAGCACCACCAAACCAGCTCCACAACAAATGCTAAAGGAATTTCTCTAAGTGGTCAACAAGAGAAGAAAAGGACCTACAAAAACAAACCCAGAACAACTAAGAAAATGGTAATAGGAACATACATATTGATAATTACCTTAAATGTGAATGGATTAAATGCTCCAACCAAAAGACACAGGCTCACTGAATGGAAACAAAAACAAGACCCATCTATATGCTGTATACAAGAGATCCACTTCAGACCTAGGGACACATAGAGTCTGAGAGTGAGGGGATGGAAAAAGATATATACCATGCAAATGGAAATCAAGAGAAAGCTGGAGTAGCAACACTCATATCAGGTAAAATAGACTTTAAAATAAAGAATGTTACAAGAGGCAAGGAAAGACATTACATAATAATCAAGGGATTAATCCAAAAAAAGATATAACAATTATAAATATATATGCACCCAACATAGGAGCACCTCAATACATAAGGCATATGCTAACAGCTATAAAAGAGGAAATTGACAGTAACTCAATAATAGTGGGGGACTTTAACATCTCACACCAATGAACTGATCATCCAGACAGAATTAATTAGGAAACAGAAGCTTTTTTTTTTTTATTTTTTTTATTTTTTGGAAACAAGCTTTAAATGACACAATAGACCAGATAGATTTAATTGATATTTATAGGACATTCCATCCAAAAACACCAGATTACACTTTCTTCTCAAGTGCACATGGAACATTCTCCAGGATAGATCACATCTTGGGTCACAAATCAAGCCTCAGTAAATTTAAGAAAATTGAAATCATATCAAGCATCTTTACTGACCACAAGGCTATGAGATTAGAAATCAGTTACACGGACAAAAACATTAAAAAACAGAAACACATGGAGGCTAAACAATATTTTACTCAATAACCAAGAGATCACTGAAGAAATCAAAGAGGAAATCAAAAAATACCTAGAGAGAAATGACAACGAAAACACGACAGTCCAAAACCTATAGGATGCAGCAAAAGCAGTTTTAAGAGGGAACTTCATAGCAATACAGTCATACATCAAGAAATGAGAAAAGTCTCAAATAAACAATCTAACCTTATACCTAAAGGAACTAGAGAAAGAAGAAAAAACAAAACCCAAAGTTAGAAGAAGGAAAGAAATCATTATTTACCTCAACATAATGAAGGCCATATACAACAAACCCACAGCAAACACCATTCTCAATGGTGACTGAAAGCATTTCCTCTAACATCAGGAACAAGACAAGGATGTCCACTACCATTAACATATTTTTGGTAGTCCTAGCCATGGCAGTCAGAGAAGAAAAAGAAATAAAAGGGATACAAATTGGAAAAGAAGTAAAACTGTCACTGTTTGCAGATGACTTGATACTATACATAGAGAATCCCAAAGATGCCACCAGAAAACTACTAGAGCTAATCAATGAATTTGGTTAAGTTGCCGGATGCAAAATTAATGCACAGAAATCTCTTGCATTCCTGTACACTAACAACGAATGATCAGAAAGAGGAATTAAAGAAGCAATCCCATTCATCGTTGCAACAAAAAGAGTAAAATACCTAGAAATAAATCTACCTAAAGAGGTAAAAGACCTGTACTCAGAAAACTATAAGACGATGAAAGAAAGCAAAGATGACACAAACAGATAGAGAGATATACCATATTCTTGAATTGGAAGAATCAATATTGTGAAAATGACTATACTGCCCAAAGCAATCTACAGATTCAATGCATTCCCTGTTAAATTACCAATGGCATTTTTTACAGAAGTAGAACAAAAAATCTTAAAATTTGTTTGGAGACACAAAAGACCCCAAATAGCCAAAGCAATCTTGAGGGAAAAAAACGGAGCTGGAGGAATCAGACTCCCTGACTTCCGACTCTTCTACAAAGCTACAGTAATCAAGACAATAGGGTACTGGCACAAAAACAGAAATATAGATCAATGGAACAGGATAGAAAGCCCAGAGATAAACTCATGCACCTATGTTCAACTAATCTATGACAAAGGAGGCAAGGATATACAGTGGAGAAAAGACAGTCTCTTCAATAAGTGGTGCTCGGAAAACTGGACACCTACATGGAAAAGAATGAAATTAGAACATTCCCTAACAGCATACACAAAAATAAACTCAAAATGGATTAAAGACCTAAATGTAAGACTGTACACTATAAAACTCTTAGAGGAAAACATAGGAAGAACACTCTTTGACATAAATCACAGCAAGATCTTTTTTGACCCACCTCCTAGAGTAATGGAAATAAAAACAAGAATAAACACATGGGACCTAATAAAACTTCAAAGCTTTTGCACAGCAAAGAAAACTATAAAAACGGTGAAAAGACAGCCCTCAGAATGGGAGAAAATATTTGCAAACGAATCAACAGACAAAGGATTAATCTCCAAAATATATAAACAGCTCATGCAGCTCAATATTAAAAAAAAACCCAATCCAAAAATGGGCAGAAGCCCTAAATAGACATTTCTCCAAAGAAGACATACAGATGGCCAAGAGGTACATGAAAATCTGCTCAACATCACTAATTATTAGAGAAATGCAAATCAAAACTGCAATGAGGTATCACCTCACACTGGTTAGAATGGGCATCATCAGAAAATCTACAAACAACAAATGCTAAAGAGGGTGTGGAGAAAAGGAAACCCTCTTGCACTGTTGGTGGGAATGTAAATTGATACAGCTAGTATGGAGAACATTATAGAGGTTCCTTAAAAAACTAAAAATAGAACTACCATACGACCCAACAATCCCACTACTTGGCATATACCCAGAGAAAACCATAATTCAAAAAGACACATGCACCCCAATGTTCATTGCAGCTCTATTTACAATAGCCAGGACATGGAAGCAACCTAAATGCCCATGGACAGATGAATGGATAAAGAGGATGTGGTACATATATACAATGTAATATTAGTAGTCAGCCATAAAAAGGACCGAAATTGGGTCATTTGTAGAGACATGGATGGATGTAGAGACCATCATACTGAGTGAAGTAAGTCAGAAAGAGAAAAACAAATACCGTATATTAACATATATGTGGAATCTAGAAAAATGGTACATATGAACCGGTTTGCAAGGCAGAAATAGAGACACAGATGTAGAGAACAAACATATGGACACCAAGGGGGGAAGTGGTGTTGGGGGATGGTGGGATGAATTGGGAGATTGGGATTGACATATATACACTAATATGTATATAAGAACCTGCTGTATAAAAATAAATAAAATTCATAAAAAAAGAAATTGCATTTTAAAGGTGCAATAGTATAAAATTTAAGTTATGCAAAATGAGTAACTCTAGAGATTTACTATGCAACATTGTGTTGTAGTTAACAATCCTGTATTGTGCACATAAAAAAAATTAAGATGGTAAATCTCATGTTAAGTGCCCATACCATAAGTAAAGAAATTTTTTAATGAATAAATATATATAAAATAAAATAATTAGGGAAACCTGTATTTAAATCCTGCTTTTGATACTTTCCAGTAGTGTGAGAGAGAAAACATACTTCTCTAAGATTTTTATCTTACTATACATAAAACAGAATTAAAGGGACTACTTTCAGTATGCTTTCTTTCTTTCCTTTTTTGATGAGATTGTTTTTAATCCATAATGTTTCTTTTTTTCCCCTCAACATCATACTCTTTATTTATTTTTAAATTTTTTTAATAATAGAAGTTTTATTTTATATTGGACTCTCATGAGAACAAAATAAAACAGTTGAATGAGTCAGTTAATATAGTACTTGGGAATTTGTGACCAACATGCTTCTTCTCTTCCCCTATTCCACTACTCTGAGATTTTTGCTCATGTTCATTATTTCCATACTTCCATCATTGTCAAACTTCTATCATATATAATCATAAATATAGGTTTAATCATCAGTCACCTCAAATAAGCTAAACATTCCTTAAGGCAAATGCATCTTTCATTTACCTTTTTCATTTCTATAAGTGAAGTACAATAACACCCCAGGATAACCTACATGCCTGCCCTTTGTGTTCCCGTACTACTAGTCACATAACATAGACATTTTATTATAATGTTTTGATTAGGAATCTGTGGCTTCTGAAAATATGTAAAATCACTGAGGGCAGGAATACAGTGTCTCTCAGCTTGAAAATGATCGATATTTGTCCTAGATAAAACCATGGTCTCATGTTACCACTGTTTTCTATTTAAGGTGCATATAGCACTCAAATCTGAGAATACTGTGGTGAAAATGATAGGTGCTCTCCCTGTGCCTCTGGTGCTCACAGTTTGATTTTCTCTTTAACCCCAAGTGAAGCTCTTCAAACATCTAACAATCGTTAACTGCAGATAAAGCCAGGCTCAGCACTGCATTAGTAGTTTGGGGAGATATGGAGATATAAGATAAAATCTCTATATTCTCAGAGAATGCATTTGGAGAAAAAAAAATACATGAAATGACACTAAGCAAGACAGCATTAATAAGAAGTTTAGGCTTGTATTTTAAGTTATGAGGCACACAGTGGAATATTAGGAGGAAGAGAGGCAGATTTGAAATCAGATTTTGAAATATAGTAAGAAGATAAATAATTTATTTTCCAGATTAGTGTTTTCCAAATCTAATTATATGAGTTATCTGAGGTGATTATTAAAAGTATGAAATGGAAGTATCCAGAGAAGATGATGTCATTGTCAACAAGCACTGTGATTTCTTATTTTCTGTGAAGTTTTTGAAAACTGTTCTAGAGGACTAGGAGCCGTGAAAAAAATATTTTTCTAACACCTTCATTGAGAAATAATTTAAATACCATAAAATTCATCTGCTTTAAGTGTGCAATGCCATGATTTTAATGGATAGAGTTATATAATCATCACCACAATACAATTTTAGAATATTCCCATTACCTCAAGATCCCTAGTGCTCACAGTTGCTTGCAGTTACTTCATTTTCCCACCTCTATCCCTAGGAAACTATTAGTCTACTCTCCATCTCTATAGCTTTGCCTTTACTAGATATTTCATATACACGGAATCATACTTTATGCGATCTTCTGTGATTGGCTTCTTCCCCTTAGCATAATACTTTTTAGTTTCATTTATGCTGTTGTATCAGTAGTTTGCTATTGGTATTGCTGAATAGCATTTCATTATATGGATATACAGTATTTTGTCCATTTGCCAATTGAGGGATGTTTTTTCCACCTCCATTTTTGGCTATTATGAATAATTCTGTTATGAACATTTGTAAACAGATTATATGTGGACATATGTTTTCATTTCTCTTGGGTAGATTTCTAAGAATGGAATTTATGTTTAACTTTTTTAGGAGTTTTTGATAGTGGCTGTACTATATTAGATGCCAATCAGCAATTTATGGAAGTTCTAGGTTCTCTACAACATCATTAACACTTGATATTGGCTGTCTTTTTGATTATAACATTCTCGGATGTGAACTGCAATCTCATTTTGGTTTCAGTTTGGAATTCCTAATGACTAAAGGTGTTGAGTATATTTACATGTGTTTATTGATATCCACTTATCATCATTAGTGAAACGTCTATTCAAGTTGTTTGCCCACTTTTTTAATGTTCCGATATCTTAATATTTTCCAGCTATTGAGATATAATTAGCATATAACATTGTGTAGGTTTAACGTCTACAATATGATTGATTACATTTAAACATCATAAAATGATTACCACAGCAGGATTAGTTAACACCTCCATCACATCAAATAATTACTGTTTCTTCCTTGTGCTGAGAGCATTTAAGTTCTACACTCTCAGCAATTTTCAGGTATGTAATACAGTATTATTAACTACGGTCACAACGCTGTACGTTAGATCCCCAGAAAGTATTCATCTTGTAACTTGAAGTTTGTATCCTTTGACCAACATCTCCTTATTTTCCCTCCACATACTATGTCTCCACTCCTGCTCCCAGTCCCTGGCAACCACCATTCTACAATCTATTTCTATGATTTCGGCTTTTTTAGATTCCACATATAAGTGATATCACACAGTATTTGTCTTTATCTGACTCATTTCACTTAGCATAATGCCCTCAAGGTCCATCCATGTTGTTGCAAATAGCAGGATTTCCTTCTTTCTCATGACTGAACAGTATTCCTTTATGTATATATCACATCTTCTTTATCCATTCATTTGCTAACAGACACTTAGGTTGTTTCCATATCTTGGCTATTGTGAGTAATGCTGCAATGAACATGGGAATGCAGATATCTCTTTTTGAGGTCCTGATTTCATTTCCTTTGGATATGTATCCAGGAGTGGATTGCTGGATTATATGATAATTCTATTTTTACTTTTTAGAGGAACCTCCATACTCTTTTCCATAGTGAGTGTACCAATTTTGTTGGTGCTGCAACTTGTCCACTGGAAACTTGGACTTCCATAAAGGCTCTCTTGATTATTGGTGATTGTCTAAGACATTGTTCTCCAGTGTCTTCTGGACCCCAGCCAAGAGGGGCTGGAGACAGTTCACAGGCCACTGCAGGGTCCACAGCTGGGACCAGGGTCTATATGTCTATTACTCAATACATAGTGGGTGAGACTATTCCCAGATCTCTTGGCATATAGTGCTGAATCCCACAGCTTCCACAAAGGTACTTTAATCCATGAATGGAATGCCAAATTGTTGTTGAGGGGGCAGTTTGAGTGAGGGACTATTATTAGACTATGCTGTTGACATCACTTTCTGTTTAGGAGTATTTTAATTATCTTATTATTGAATTGTGAGAGTTCCTATTATATCCTGAATACAAGTCCTTTATCAGATAAATAATTTGGGAATGTTTTCTTCTAGTTGTCTTTGTCTTCTTATTTTTCTTTATGGTGGCTTATAAAGTATCCATTTTTAAATTTTGATGAAGTCCAATATATCAGTTTTAATGGATTATATTTATAGTGCCATGTATCTTTGCCTAATCCAAGGTCTCAAAGATTCTCTCCAATTTTTCTTCTTCTAAAATGCATACTGTTTTGCTCTAACATTTAGGTCTCTGGGCCATTTTGAGTTAAGTTTTGTGTATGGTATAGGGTAAGAATCTAAATTAATATTTTTATGTGAATATCCAATTATCCCAGCATTTTTTGTTGAAAAGTCTATATTTTCCACATTAAACTGTCTTGGTATATTTGTTAACAATCAATTGACCATAAATCTAAGAGTTTTGTTTGGTACTTTCTCTTGTCTTCCATTGTTCTATCCTTATGTCTGTGCTTAATCTAGTTTAAGGATATGTTTATCCTTAAGCTATCTTTTTTGTGGTACGCGGCCTCTCACTGTTGTGGCCTCTCCCATTGCGGTGCACAGGCTCTGGATACACAGGCTCAGCGGCCATGGCTCACGGGCCCAGCCACTCCGCGGCATGTGGGATCCTCCTGGACCGGAGCACGAACCCGTGTCCCCTGCATCGGCAGGTGGACTCTCAACCACTGCGCCACCAGGGAAGCCCAAGCTATCTTGATTACAGCACTTTTAGACTAAGTTGTGAAATCAATAAGTGTAAGTCCTTCAATTTGTTATTATGTTTCAAGATTGTTTGGGCTATTCAGTGTTCTTTGCCTTTTCATATAAAATTTAGAATCACCTTCTCCCTTCCTGCAAAAAAGCCTGCTGACATTTTTGATAGGAATTGTGCTCAGTATATAGATCAATGTGTTATATTAATTTTGAGTCTTCCAAAACATGAACATGGAATGTCTCTCCCTGTTTAGATCTCTTTAATTTTTATTAGCAATATTTTATAATTTTCAGTGTGTTTTCAGTATTCAGTTTCAGTACATATAAAGTTATGTATTTTGTTAAATTTATTCTCAATTATTTTGACCTTATTTTGGATGGAACTGTTTTCTTAATTTATTTTTTTACTTTTTGATACTAGATAGAAACAGTCAATCTTTTATTCTGTGACCTTGCTGAACTAGTTTATTGGTTCTAGTAGTTTTGGAGGTTTTTTGTTTGTTTATTGTTTTCTTTTTGTGGACATGTAAGCATTTTAAGAAAGGGAGTAGCATACTCATATTAGAATTTTAAATAGATAATTTTGCAGCTGTGTGGAGGACATATTAGAAGGAGGAAATGCTGGAGGAAAAGAGATGATTTTTCAACACGGTTGCAATAGTTACTGACAACCAGAATCCAGCAGGAATATGTAACAAAACTAGGAATACATCAGAAAATGAATTAAGAAAGATAATTGATTACTATTTTTCACAGTACTGGGCATGTTTATTTTAAGAAAATTGCTTTAAGCTGTCTTTTCAATTAATTACATTATTGAGCTCATTAAAGCTTATAGCCTTCTGCTTCTAATAATGGCATACTGCAAGTTGAATGAGCTTTGCTGATAAGAAAAACTACAAATGTTCCATATTAAAAAAATAATTGGTTTACTTATGATCTAATACAATAAGAGCTAATAAATAAATAAATAAACAAATAAATAAATAAAGGTAGGTACAAATAAGATTCCTGATAAATCATAAAGAGACAAAGGGATAGAAAATAAAGGGTATATGAGGCATAGAATACAAAATGAGAATAAGGATACAGGAAGTAGAATTCAAGAATTAAAGGAAAAACAGAATTTGATGGTAGCAATGCTTTCTAAAAATGAATAAAAATTTTCCCAAAATAATAAAAGGCATTAAGTTACAGTGTCAATAATACCTATGAACACAAAGCAGGAAAAAATAAATACATTTTATTGTAAGATCATCGTAGTAAAACTTCTTAAAAAAAAGAAACATTCTTTAAAGCAGCCAAAAGGAAAAACAAAAAAAAGTACAATTTATTCTCAAGGAGGCAACAATTAAATTGGCTACTGCCTTCTCAATAGCAACAGTGAAGTTCAAAATAAAATGTTATATTAAAAGTGCCAAAAGAAAATACCACTAACCTAAAATTCTATATCTAGCAAAACATCCTTGAAGAATAAAGGTGAAATAAAGGCATCTTCAGAAAGTCCTAAGCTGAGAAATTACTTATCTTTAGATCTACACTAAAGAAAATATCGAAGGCTGCTCTTCAGGTAGAATAAAAATGACCCCAGTTGTAAGATCTGAGATCCAGAAAGAGTGATTAGTAACACAAATGGTAAATGTATAAATAATCTAAGGGAAATATTGCCTCTAGACAGCTACAAAATAATATCTTCACATGATACAAATGGAAATATAAGGCAGGAAAAGTACACATTAACATTACACTTTGGAAATAGGAGGGAAGTCCAAAAGGGAGGGGATATCTGTATGTTTATGGCTGATTCATTTTGTTGTGCAGTGGAGACTAACACAACATTGTAAAGCAACCATACTCCAATAAAAATTAAAAACAAGCAAAACAAAAAAAACCAAAACATTACACTTTGGTACACTGAAAATGGATGTTGTAATTTATACATTAACTATTAGAAGAAAAGCAAGAGTGTAAAAGTGCCAGAGTAATAGAGGGAGGAAATTGAATGATAAAAAATACATGGTTAATCAATTCAAAAGGAGACATGAAATGTTAATAACAGAAATGCAAAGCATATAGAGAAAATAAAAAGCCCTTAGTAAGACAGTAGATTAAGTACAAATATACAGGTAATCACAGTAAATATAGAGAGACCAAATAATTTTAAAAGAAAGATTGACAGACTGCATAAAAATAAAATCCAGAAACTATTTGCTATTTGTGATACATGTACAGACAGACACATTGAAAGTAAAAGGATAGAAAAAGATGCACAGTGCAAACACTAACAAAAAAGAAATCTGCTATAATACTATTAAAATCAGACACAATAGAATTTATGAGAAAATGCCTGTCTAGGACACTTCATGATGACATAAGGTTAAATTGGCCATGAAGTAAACAATGATTCAGCTGAATGCAACTAATAAAAGCCTCAAAACATATGCAAAAATTAATAGAATTGTAAAGAGGAATAGGAACTCTATAATCATAGTGGGAGTCATTAAAACTTGTGATTTATACCAACATTAGACTTGGAATTGTAAAATGAAATTACATTTTTAAAAGAAAAGTTACATTTACTTAGCAATGTTACTTTAAAAAATGTGATTTTAGAAATCACATCTTTTCTATAAAAAAGATGCTAGTAGATAAGTTTTTTCTATCTCTAGCAGTGTAAACACTCATGGAATATTTTGTACAGACTGAATATAGTTCATAGGACCACATTCTGATGACAGAGTATATCAGGCAATAAAATCTTTAAATGACATTTTAAATAAGAATTGTTAAATAATATTTCCCATATATAAAATTAACAATGATAAAATAATATGGCCATTATTTGGAATTAATTGATTAGGTGAGAACTTCATCATGAAAAACTTTCAAATTAATAACCAGTATTTTTTTAACTTAGTCAATTAAAAATCTATAAGTCACCAAAACATAAGTGAATTTTCTAAACTCTTAACAGGAATAGAAAAAAATTTGAGCCAAAATATATATCTTAAAGCAGCTTACCGTAAAAGTGGGCATAAAAAGAATCATAGGTAAAAATAACCAGAAAAATTAGTTTACTGTAGAACAATGTGATGTCAAATTCTAATCATTTCCATTCTTCAGCAATTTCCTCTAACATCAAAATAAACATGGGCTTGCAGTCAAAGAAACATTTCAAAGCGGAAATTTTCTTCTGCCAAGGTACTTGAGGAATAACTGTTAATTCTTATACCTGCCTTTGAAAGCGGCCTGAGATCTATCTCTTGAACATCTCCTGGGAGGGGTGGGAGGAGGGGATAAGAGCCAAGAGAGATGAGATTTACTTTGTTCCCATAGTACCCATTCCAAGTTCCAGGATAAGGGATCTCACTTTATGGGAGGCAAAAAAGAGTTTAAAAATTTCATTTTGGGAGAAATGTGTCATAATTCAAGGATCAAGAAAGAAATTACCTATTATTCAGAATCTCACTCAATAAATTCTGTCATGTTTGGGGGAAATTAGTAGACTTTTATGTAAAAAAATCACTAGAACCACAAATAAAACTTGGATTAGAATACAAAGTATAATTTAAAATTCAAGTCCTATGTACCTTTGGCCTGCTAGTCTTCAATAAGATTAAATCATATAATCTTTAAGACTGTTAAGTAATCAGACAAGAAATTTTAAGGGCTTACTAAGGGCCATGCAGCATAAGCTAACACAGAGCTACTATTTTGTAAACTAATTAAATTGCAGAGGTCAATACAAAGATGTATGATATAATTAGCTAGGGTGTGATAGTCATGTTTTAAAAGAATTCCACAACTGTAGTTCTAAACTCTCTCTCTTTTCCCAAACTACAGCATTTTTATGGTTGCTACCTAGCTTTGAGCCATAAGGCTCTGAAGAGAAATATCCAGTAAAAAGTAAATAGTGTGAATTTCAACACCTTTGTTACTGAATCTAGATTTACTCGTCAAAGATTAACAAAAAACAAATGAATTGTATGCATGCTAATATTAAGTATACCAAAGTAGACTATAAAATTTATTGGAAAACTCAGGTTAGAAATTCATCTTGAGAATACTAATGGCTTTTTTCTCTTAATATTTATTTTTAGAGAATGAGAATGAGAGCAAGCAAAACAATAAATAAATAAACTGCTTCAAAAATAAAAACTAACCCAAACATTCTACTTTTATCTTTGTTTTTCCATGAAATGAAAGTCAGATATAGATGTCAAACAGTGGTAGTAGTTTTGTAACATCACAAAACTATTTATACCATTTCTTTTATGAAAGCTGGCTTAATTTAGGAAGTAAACTCCTTAGTAAAAGAGCATGAAAAATGTGAAAAGAAATGAAGTTTGAAGTCAAAAGAACTTGGAGTAATATCTTTATTCATACCTTCAAAGCAAGTCATTTACATTCTGATCTCCCGTGCTCTGATTTGTAAAATATTCAAAATGCCACCACCTCTTGATATAAAACTCACTTCATTCTGGAAGGGGCTTTGAGGTGTAATATTAACACCAGACTCATATATACTATGACTTTATAAACACTTTAGCCATAAGGCTTTATAAATTGTATTTGTTCTTTTGTTTTATCAAGATATTTAATATATGCTGTCTAACATGTTTATGACTATATGACTTGCCATATAAGTACACAATATAGAGAATGTGTTCAAAAAGCAAAGGAATAATTTTTGCTTTCATTTTATTATTTGGTTTTTTTGAACAACAACTAAATGCCAGATACTGTTGTAGGCAGAAAACACAGCTGTGAACCGGTAAAAAAGAATCCCCTGGCTTCACAGAATAGAATCTAGTGAGGAAGAAGGAGATAATAAACAAGACAGAAAAATAAAATATGCACTGTGTTGGATGGTTATAAGTGCTATGGAGTAAAAGCAGAGAAGAAGGACTGGGAGTATTAAGGAGGGGGCTATTATAATTTTAAATGAGTGATCAGTCATGGCCTCACTGAGAAGGTGATATCTGAGTGAAGCCCAGAATGAGTTGAAGGAGCAAGTCACATGGTTTTATGGGGAGGCAACTTTCCCAGGCCTAGGGAAGAGCCAGGGCAAAGTCCCTAAGGCAGTTGAATGCCTGACTTGTTGAAAAACAAGAACATCAGGATGGTAGGAGTAGAGTAAGTGAGCTAGACAATAGCAGGAGATGATATCAGATGGATAAAGAGGAGGAGGCAGAGATGTTAGACCTTTGAACCAGTTTAAAGACCTGGGATTTTACACTGAGATGGAAAAGCATTTCAGAGAATTGAGCAGATGTGAAACAAAATCTGACCTACCTTTTATCAGAATCAGGATCTCTCTTGCTGTTGTTTTTGCAGTAAACTGATAAGGTACATGGATACAAGCAAGGAGACTAGCAAAATCCTAATCTCTTGGAAAGGATGGTGACTCTTAAGATGTAGTTGTAGAGGTGATTATAGTGGTTCAATTCTACACATACTTTGAAGATAGAACTGAGAGGCTTAACTGCTAAACTGAATACAGAATGTGAAAGAAATAAAACACCAAGGTTTTGGCTTAAGCCCACATAAGATTGACATTGCTATTAACTGAGATGCAGAAGACTAAATGAAGATCATGAACGCAGTTTTGGACATGTTAAATTTCTGCATTTGACAGCATGAGTCTGAAGGTCAGAGGAAATGTCTGGATTAAAAACGTAAATTCCGGAGTCACCAACATTTAGATGGTATTTAAAACCAGGAGATGGAAGGGATCATAAATGGTGTCAATAGAGACAGAAAGAGAAAAGGTACAGGTATTGAGACCTGGAGTAATCAAGTATTAATGAGTCGGGAGTATGAGAAGTAACTAAAAATGAAGACTGAGGAATGACCAGTGAGGTAGGAGAAAAACCAGGCAAGTGAGCTGTCCTAGAGCCAAATGAAGAAAGTACAAGAAAAGCGTCTAATGATAAACAGGAATGGAGACTGAGAATTGATCACTGCATTTACCAATATGGAAGCTATAGATAATGTTTGCAAGAGCATTTTAGATGAAGTTGATGCGGTGAATGCCTGAGTGGCATAGATTCAAGAGAAGTGAGAGGAGAGAAATTAGAACAAGTATAGGAAAAGAAATTTTTAACTTTCTCTGTAAAGGGAAAGATAAATGGGGTGGTAGCTTGGTAGAGCAGGGTTGTTAATAGATTTTTTAAATGGGAGAAATATAAGCATATTTAATGCTATTCGTTATAATCCATTACAGATGGAAATATTGATGATGTAGGAAAAAGAGGGAAAACGTTTTGTCCTAGAATAGCAAGAGGGGAGGAGATCTAGAACACAAAAGAGGGAACTGGCCTATTCTAGGAACATGGACGGTTCATCACAGTAGAGAATAAAAGGCAATAAAATAACTAGAAACAATAGTTTCAGAGAATTTACAAATAAATATAATATTCAGTGGATTATAGGCATTGTATTCTTATTACCACAGCATATTCCTAGAAACCATAATTGGCCAAGGTCTTAAAATAAAAAATATATATATGTATACTGTAAACACAGAACCTGACACAGAGCAGGCCCTAAAATATTTGTTGAATAAATAATAATTGTGTATTAAATGACTATGAATAAATTAATAAAGCTAAGGTGCATACCCTTTATAATCATTTGAAATTGGCAAAAGTATACAACATATTAAGCAGTACTAGAATTCCATCTTTTATATGTAAGTAAACAGAAGCCTGAGAAGTTCAATTGTTTTCTGTTGTCACAGGGTTTGGCAAAATTGAAACTGAAATCCAGGTATTGTAATTTCTAGTTAAATACTCTTCCCTGAAGCCTATACTGTCTTGCTTATTAACTTAAAAAAAGGCACATAAAAAGGCAAATTCATGGTATCATAAATATGAGGATTGGGATCCTTGAATAATTATATTCAGTATAATTATACCAACTCTAATAATCATTTCACATTTCATTAATAATTTTATTTTAATAAAATTTTCCTTATTAGAACTTAGGAGTAGTCCTGATAAGTGCTTTCAGTGGCCCATGTCTCTTAAAGGTTTCTACAGAAGTTTAATACTTCTTTAAATCTAGATGAACATAATGAAGTAAAGAAGATGGCTTAGAATAAAACAAAAGTAAGCCATGAATGGAATCCTGTTTGAATAGGTTACTTAACCTAGTAAGTTTCAGTTTTTAATCATCTCTAAAATGAGAATGATAATAACAACCACAATTGGAATGTTTTGAGGATTAACTGAGATAATACATCTAACCAGTTTAATGAAAGAGCTGGTTTCAGAAATGAATATTATTACATCTCCTCTGATTCCCTCAGGTGAAGAAATTAACCCCAAATGAAATTTCAGCCAGATGTCTTAGCTTTTCTGCTCACGTTTAGAAAATAAACCATCTGTCCTTTTGTTAGGAAATTATGCAGTCTAACAATTTCATAGTTCTGGTTCAATACAGGGCTGCGTAATATACTAGTTCTGAGCTCCTATCCAACCTAAAGATGTGCCATCCCCCACCCCTCACACATACTTCAAAGCTTGAAACGAGCCTGAACTAGGTGTGAATTAGAGGATGAGGGCGTGGTGGTCTCTCTTTACTCTGACATCCGCCACCCATAGCAACAGTTTCTGACCCTTCTAAGAATCAGGGCCAGGGAAGGGGAAATTGGGGAGACAGATCACAGTGGTATGGGCTGACCTAGTTGTCATCTATGATCAGGGCTTTCTTAATGGCAAATACACAATCAATGAGCCTTCTTCTGGGGCGTGTTCGTGGCTTTCTCAAAGAACCCCTCTGTAGGTTCTTCCCGGGTTTTACTTGACTTGCTCTCAGTCTCTTCTCTGAAATCAATCTCCCACTTTGTTAGTCATTGTTCACCATCTAGAAACCTGGGCTTCTAACAGTCTACTCAGTCTGTGGGTTTACACAAAGATAACCCTAATAATATCCCCTTTTGAGGGAACCATTTGCTCTTCAAAAAATTAATCTTTGTCTTGATATTGGAGGAGCTGTAGTTTATCTGAGAAATGACTCTTCAATCTGCTGTAGAGGCAGGGGCATCTCCAGCCATGGCTGTGACTTTTAGACTTCAGCCTCTATATTCTTCAGCTTCTGGAGGAAACACATCAAGCTCAGAATGTTTCCCCTGAAGCCCTTCTCACTTGGCTAAGTTGAATAGGAATCCCCCCATGCCTCATACATGGACTAGGAGATTATGCACAGCAGACCAACAGCTATGCAAAACAGTTCTGTCTCTCTTTTAGCTTTATCAACCTTTGTAGATTCTTAAAATAGAGTTTTACCTAATACTGGATTTATTAGTTGGATTATATGTTAGCACATCCTGCAAATAAAGTCTTGTACCTCACTTATTTAGCCTCCCCTCAAACAGAAAGACTTCATTTTAATATCTGGATGCTTAAATAAAAACATTGCCTGGTATAGGCAGAGTGTTCAGAAATGTTAGCTATTACTATCATTCATCTTCTATTTATTATTTAACATTTAAAAAGTGGCTAGATGAGGAATTGCTCACAGAAAAAAATTATGAGAAAAAAGTCAAAAAGACTTAAGAATGAAGACAATGTGGTGTCATAAAGGTTAAGAGAGTAAAATAGTTTTTTGGGTTTTTTTTTGTTTGGGGAGGTAATTTTTGAGAAGGGAGTTAATCACAGTGTCAGATTTTGCAGTGAATTTTAATGAAACAAACCTATTGCATTCATCAATTGGTTACCAGTAGTATAATTTTTAGCAAGGTATTAGAGGAAAAGCCCAACTGCAGTTGCTCAAAAAGTGAATAGAAGACGAATATTGAGACAGTGAAAACAGACAAGTTGGGAAATAAAGGAAAATAAAAGATAGATTAGTAGCTAAGTGGAGACACAGTGTTAAGGAACTCTTTTATTGGTATTGTACTTGCTATCATTTACTTTTAAGGAACAGATTTGAATATGTTACCAAAAAGCCAGCTGAGAGGGAGAGGGAGAAATTGAAGATGCTTGAGACAAAAAAAGTCAAAGGAGGAGATGAAAAGGAGGGGATCAAGGATTTGGAGGGAAGTATTGGTCTTAAACAAGAAAGGCAATGCTTAAGATTGGAGAATATAGGTAAATAAAGACGAGTATGGGTATAAATAAGTGTATGGGGGTATGTGGGAAAAGAGTGAGTACTGAAGAACAACATACCTTGTAGCCTATGAGGGGAATGGTTATGAAGAATTAAGGACATGGGAATTTCAAGATGAAATAATTAATAGAATAACTTGGCACAAAGATGCCAAGGAACATGAAGAATGAAAGGGGATCACTAGATTTGCAAAATGTGTACCCATTGGTGGCATACAGGAGTGTAGTTTTAGGAGAATGGTGATGAGAGAAGCCTGATATAAGGGTTAAAAAGAAAAGAGAGGGACTTCCCTGGCAGTCCAGTGGTTAGGACTCCACACTTCCACTGCAGGAGGCATGGGTTCGATCCCTGGTGAGGGAACTAAGATCCTGCATGCCGCACGACATGACCACACGAAAAAAAAAAGAGATATAAAGAAAGACAAATAAAGGGTTATAAATAACAGGAAATAAAGGCTGCAGATGAATACCATTTCATTTGGCCAGGGGAAAAATACCTAACTGGAAAAAAGAGAAACACATTAAGAATAGAATAACTATAATCAGAGGTAGCAAAATATGCAGCATCTTTCTTTTTGACAGGAGCGAGGGATATAACTCTTGTGTATGTGGTTGTGGCATTAGGTTTCATTGAAAAGGAAGGAGCTCAATCCAGATATTATCTTCTTAGCACAACAGGAAGTGAGGAAGTGAAGAATTGGGGAAAACCATTTAAGAGTGTAGTTAGGATTTTTTTTTTCCTTAATGAATGATCAATCAAAGAACTTACAAAATTTGGTAAAGATTGTGGAGAGTAAGGATTTTTAGTGCTTTCAACTTGTGCTAGTGTTCATTATTACCCAGTAAAACTTTGCAGTTAAGTTTGGCTAAGGATAATGATGATAATATCTATGGTAATAATAACAGCATCAATAGCTGCATGTAACATTTATTGAGCATGTACTATCTGTGAGGCACTGAATTGATCATTTGCCATGTTCCAGCTCATTTATTTCTCATAATGATCCTATGAGGCAGGTTCTATCGTTATTTGAACTAAGTACTTTGACCAAGGTTATTAAGCTAGTAAGTAGCAAGCCCAAAAGATACCTAGGTAGAGCGCCTCTAGAATAAAAGTGACTTCTGTAACTCCCTGTAAGTTTCACTTAAATATTTGGTATTTTAAGATGTTAAAATATAAATGTATCCCTCTTCTCCACAAGTAGCCTCTTTTAACTTAATTCCTCATCAGAATATATACTGGCACATCCCAGTTTATGAAAAATACCAGGTGACATTTTATAATGTTTAGGGTTTCTGAAGCACATACACACACCTCCTTTTAACTACTCCTAGGGTAGATATCATCCCCTCCTTCTAATTAAGGAAACAGAGTTTCAGAGAAGTCAAGTTACTTACCAGTGGTATCTCAGCTAATAAGTGGAAGAACTCCAATTCAAATTCAGATCTTCTAACTCAAGTCCAAAGTCATGGCCATTTAGTTCATTATCTGGCTATGTCCATTCTTTCCCCTCAACATTCTTTACATTAACATGTCTTTCTTAGTTTCAAGGTTCACAATCCTATTTCAAATTCCCACACCTCACCAGAACTATTACATTATCACAATAAGCTCTCCTAACATAAATAATGACCAAAATGATGTTAACTGTGTTTCATCTGTCTTTGTAATTTTTCCATGTGATGCTGCATTGCTTTGCACTCTGTCTCTGGGCTTGGTCAAGGGGTATTACAAAAAAAAAGAAAAAAAGACCCAAGCAGAAGCTTAAAAGTACTTGCTTGTTTCTGCTTTGCTCTTACTCCTTTGCCATCACCATGAAAACATGCAAAGACTAGCCTATTGAAGGATTAGACACATGAATAGAGTTGAGGGGCCCCTGCTGGTGCAGCTAAGGCCATCCTAGATCAGAAAGCCAGTTAACATACAGTTGACTGAGCCAACTTTCAGCCAACCAGTGGCATAGTGAGCCTAGCCAAGATCAATCCAAGTCAAGGTCAGCTGAATTCCATAAACCCAATATTTTGCATGACAATGAGGTTTTGTGTCGTTTGTTACATAGCATTATTTTAGCCATAGATAACTGATACATGAGTATTATATAACCTATCCTAAATCAAAATGGCAGAACATTATTCCTTCATTATTGCCTTATCATGTCACTAGTTCACTCAAACTTCTACTGCTTACCAAGTATACAAATGTCTGTCCTTAGCTTCCACCACACATATGAACAGGCTGCAGTCCTCCACTGTCACTATACAAAACTTCATTCCTACCCTACAGCCCTTCAACAAACAATCTGTTAGTTATTCTCCTTATTTAATTCCTATTTACTCTTCTCTTTTTAGCTAGGTATACTGCTAGATCAACTGTCTCCTTTATGCAAATTAGGAACACCAAGCCTAGCCTGGAAAGCAGAACACAGGCTGAATTTTTTTTTTTTTTTTTTTTTTTTGCGGTACGCGGGCCTCTCACTGCTGTGGCCTCTCCTGTTGCGGAGCACAGGCTCCGGATGCGCAGGCTCAGCGGCCATGGCTCATGGGCCCAGCTGCTCCGTGGCATGTGGGATCCTCCCGGACCGGGGCATGAACCCGTGTCCCCTACATCGGCAGGCGGACTCTCAACCACTGCGCCACCAGGGAAGCCACCACAGGCTGACTTTTAATCCCCCACATGTCCTTAAGCAGGGTCCTCTATGCACAACTGTACTGCCTGACGCGAAATACCCTCTAGCCCTTTCTAACCTTTTCTTAAAAACACCTCTTTAATATCACTTTCCACATGAAACTTTCTGTAGTTAATAACATATCAGTATTATGGTGCAAATACTTTCAGTACTTCTATAATCTTCTGGTACTGTATTAATTCGGATCCATTTATATCTATTTCCTAAGTTCTGTGGGAACCAAACTATGTTCCTTTTTTTCTATCCCCTTTACAACATATGTAATCATTTAATAATACACAGAAGACCCTTAATATATGCTAAATCAGATGCTGAAAAGAAATTTTAAACTTTTATATCTAATGACTTTTTGCAATGGAAGTTTCACTCCCCTTACCTCTCCTTTAAGTATTCTTAGTGAACATATTAGTAATTGGTAAATATTTGCTCTGTTTTCAAAAATGTTAAAGACTGTTTATCAGTATTCCTAGCAAATTGTTCTAATACTCATTGACATACATATGCAGAAATTAGTTCATCTTTAGCATTCTGGATAAAACAAATGCAAGCATTTACGTATTTAATGCCTTATAAATAAATGCCTCAATTACTTATATTACTTTCCTTAATCATCACAAACTACCTTGTGAGGTATTAATATTAACTACTTTTTGTAGCATGTCAGTTTGAAGTCCTGACTCAAGCTAATAATGTATGATAGAAACACATTACAAACCAGATCTTCCTATATCAATTTTTTTCCTCTTTCTACATCAAAATGCATATACATTTAGTTTAGTTTTACTTTAAAAGCCCTCACTATGGACCTGGTACTCTGCTGATCCAGAGGGTTGTAGGTGATTGAGATATACTCCTGTTCTCAAGGAGCTTATAGTCTAGGGTGGGAAACAGACATATAAACAGATAATGTAATGATAAAATGATAAAGGTAAGAAACACAGAAGACATGTATTTGGGGATTCAGAGAAGACTTCCTAGAACAGACAAAGTCTTGGCTAGGATGAGAAATGAACCAGACAAACATATTGAGGAAGAACTTAATGGGCAGAAAGGAATATGCTTGAAGGAAAAAGACTGGAATAGCATGATGTTTGTCAGCACACAGCAAGCAGTGTGCTATTATTCAAGCAAACAATGTGATACATTTACAAAAGTGGGAATGTTAGGACATAGAGCAAAAAAGAAATTAAGGGTCAGGTGCCAAAGAACAGAAAAGAATAGAGAGATCTGAGGATTATTTAAGAGAAAAAAAACCAGTATGGCCAAATTCAGAGATGGTGAAGAAAGCAATCAGCTATGAGGACTCTCAGGTGTCTGGGTGAGGAGTTAGAGCAGATTTGGTCGAGTGGGAGGCAGATGATAACTGAGTTTGGACATGTTGAATCTCAGGTTCCATGGAACATTAAATGGATCTGTGCATTAGAAAGGTAGAAAATCGGTGTATAGCTTAGAAACATCAGGCCTAGAATGTGGAATGATGTGGAATTATCAGTCCTTGTTAAACACAGTTACACTCCATCACATAATGAAAAAGTAAACAATATGACTACAAAATATTTTCATGGTTAGGATTGTTAAAATCACTGCTGCATGTGTTCATAAAAAATGTTATAGGAGAGAAATGACTAAAGCAAAGCACTAAATCATCAACAACTAAAAAATATTGTATAGGCAATTGAAAACATGATATGTCATAAAGTTTGACTCTGCTTTGAATTCTATCCCATGTTTGCTAAAACAAATTTTACTTTTATGTTATTGTAGTAGTTTTCAATTTTACATACTTTATTTCTGCCTCAAAACTCACATTTATGGGAGTCATTTTCTCCTTCCAGGTAAATGTCAAATGAAATGCCACCAAACAGCGCAGGTACATTGCTCACAAACTATTTTAAAAGATTCAAAGATACCAATTGAAGAAGAATTTTATATTCCTCTATTACCTGCAAAAAACGTATAGCCCTAAAGTTACAGATGAGGTTATTAAATACTTGCTTTAACAAATGACAGGACCATCACTATCTTTAAGGACCTGTGGATCGCTAGGGGTATTAAATATTTCTAATAGTAGAATACAAATAAATATTGAAAAAATGTGTCAAAGTATTTATAAAAGAGATTGGAACTATAACCATCTAAATGTACAGGCTCATAATCCCTAATCTATAATTCCCAAACTCAAATACTCTGAAAACTGATATTTATTTGTAAGTATATTGCAAACTTGATTGGTGGCAAAACCAGACCTTACTAACATGAGGTCATTTATAGTCTTTATATTTTCCACACAGTAGGAATATTCATAGAATTCTCTTCAGAAATATGAAAGTGTATAATTATAGGGTGCTTCCCAGAATCTGGCTAGTGGAGTGTTCCATAGTATACATTGTACACATACAAAAATTGGGGAAACTCTAAACTTTAAAACACAAGGGGTTTAGATAAGAGATTGTGCACCAGTATAATTAAAATTCAAGGGGCTTCCCTGGTGGTGCAGTGGTTGAGAGTCCGCCTGCTGATGCAGAGGACATGGGTTCGTGCCCCGGTCCGGGAAGATCCCACATGCCGCGGAGCGGCTGGGCCCGTGAGCCATGGCCGCTGAGCCTGCGCTTCCGGAGCCTGTGCTCCACAATGGGAGAGGCCGCGTCAGTGAGAGGCCCGCATACCACAAAAAGAAAAAGTTATTTTTTATAATATTACTACATATAATAGTAATATTATTATTACATATAAATAATGCATATAACATGTTATTACATAGTACATATAAAATAATTATTTTATAAATATTTACTTATAAAATAAAATTGTTAAAATCTTACAGTTTTAAGTTTGTGAGAATAAAGCTGAACTTTTGCCTTTTCTCCTATTTCCAAAATATATATATATATTTTAAAAGAAACTGGTCAAAATGTTGTTTTCAGAAGAGAGGGTAATACATCAATAAGTTCAAGAAGTTTAAGCAGGTGTCAGGCATTATTAAAGACAAATAAAAAATATTGGACAGCAGACTTCCAAAGTACTATTATTTCCAAAGACAGACTACATAACTGAAAATGTAAAATACATATTTCCAAATGTCATAATAGTGTTTAAAAAGTAAGAAGGAGAAAACTATTCCCACATTCTTGTAATTAAAAGCTGATCAACAGGTAATTTTCTGCCTCCACCAAAAAACAGATAAAATTTTCAAGAGAAAGACCAGATAGGAACTCATGTTTCAAATCCCCCACCACCGAAGTACCACAATTTTGTTTGAGGCAAGGTTGCATGTGAATTAATTATGTATTCTTAAGTTTTTCTCACCAAAATTTGTATATCATATCTACTTAGGGCAAAAGTAATTTTAAGAATGGGAATAAAGCAAAGCTTATTTAAGTCTTATCACATTTTCAGTTGCAGTAGGAAGGACAGAAGCTCCCAGGAGGCATACCTGTGGCAGGGCTGAATTGAGCTGTCTCTGGAGCGAATCTCTGTCATAGATGACATCCTGCAGTCTTTGCTGGGCAAGTGAGAGGCTTTCTTGGGTTTCCCGAAGGGTGTCTAGAAGACGATCCCTTTCATCTAGCATATTCACCATCAGCTGCTCAAAATGGGAGTCTGAGTCCGAGCCACTGCTTTGGGACCCCCTTTGGCTCATTGGGGTGTCCTCATTAATTGTGGGCATCACTTCACACATCATTGCTTAAAGAAAGTAAAAGGGAGGGAAGTCTTAGTAAAAAAATGATTTCCAATAATCCCACCTGACCCTCAACTCTCCAAACTCTTTACAACTCATCAACCTAATTGTCTATTTCTCCTCCACCCACTGCCCCAATTCCAATGATGCTAAAAGTTTTAACCTCAATGAAATATGATCCACTGACTTCCTATATCTAACATGCTTTCTCTTTTCATGACAGTCTAAATATCTCCTACCTACAAAACACAGCTTGATTTAACCTACTTCTCAAAGTTTTTTCATGATTAACCCCACCTAATTCAGTTTATAATAAGATGTTACTAAGCTTATTAATTGATCACCTTTCTTTCCCTGCAAGTTTACAAATCACTTATAGCTAATACCTCCATCTTACCCTTATTCGTTATTATGTTGTTAACAGCAAGCATAGTGTTTGGCATTTAACAGGTGGGAAGTAAATGATGTTTGTATTAAATAATTGAATGAATTAATGTTCATTCTGTCATTCAGAAAATCCCCAAATAATTGAGTATTCATTTTATATAAAAATTAGCTTTTACTTTTTAATTTTATTAATTTTTTTCATACAACTAACTTAAAGCTTCTTGACTTTACACCTCCCATTTTATTATTGGATTGGCCAAAAAGTTTCTTTAGTTGTTAAGTAAAAATAAAAGACACATTTTTCATTTTCACCAAGAACTTTATTGAACAATGTATTTACCCTTTTGTACCACTACCTTCTGCCATTTTTCAGGCAACTTCATAATTCCATCTTCCCAAAACATTTTATCTTTTTGAGCAATGAACTGTTCCAGGTGTGTTTTACAGTCTTCCAGGGAATTGAAATTTTTTCCATTAAGAGAATTTTGTAAAGACCTAAGTAAATCGAAATCTGAAGGTGCAACGTCTGGTGAATACGGCGGATGAATCAGAACTTCCCAGCCAAGCTGTAACAGTTTTTGCCTGGTCATCAAAGAAATATGCGGTCTTGCATTATCCTGATGGAAGATTATGCGTTGTCTGTTGACTAATTCTGGACTCTTTTCGTCAAGTGCTGCTTTCAATTGGTCTAATTGGGAGCAGTACTTGGAATTAATCATTTGGTTTTCTGGAAGAAGCTCATAATAGAGGACTCCCTTCCAATCCCACCGGATACACAACATCACCTTCTTTGGATGAAGACTGGACTTTGGTGTGGTTGGTGGTGGTTCATTTCACTTACCCCACAATCTCTTCTGCTCCACATTATTGTACAGTATCCACTTTTCATCGCCTGTCATAATTTGTTTTAAAAACGGAACATTTTCATTACGTTTAAGTACAGAATCGCATGCAGTCAAGAAGGTTTTCTTAACTTATGTGGAACCCAAACATCAAAGTGATTAACATAACCAAGCTGGTGAAAATGATTTTCGATGCTTGATTTGGATATTTTGAGTATGTCGGCTATCTCCTGCATGGTATAACGTTGATTGTTCTCAATTAATGTCTCGATTTGATCGCTATCATCTTCAACTGGTCTACCGGACCGTGGTGCATCGTCCAGTGAGAAACCTCCAGCACAAAACTCTGCAAACCACTTTTGACACGTTCAGTCAGTCACAGCACCTTCTCCATACACTGCACAAATCTTTTTTTTTTTGCATATCGTTGTGTTTTTACCTTTCTTGAAATAATAAAGCATAATATGCCAAAAATGTTGCTTTTTTTCTTCCATCTTCAATATTAAAATGACTACACAGAAATTCACCAATTTTGATAAGGTTTTTTTAAATGCACACTAATATGACAGCTGCCACATACAGTCTAACAAAATTGTTTTGAATGAAGTCAAAGATAACTAATTGCTACTAGAGCCAGCTTATGGAAAAAACGAACGAACATTTTGGCCAACCCATTAATTTTATATACTCTCTTCCTGAATTCCTACAGTAGTCTACACAGAGTAGACAAGTGATTCTGACTGAATTAGACATATGCTTTATGAAATAGAGTGAGATGCATAAATTTGTTTAGGTTATTATACTACCAATTACACTTATTCCTTTGTTTCCTGTGAGCTGCTTTGTCTGGTTTCCATCCAAACAATACAAACTAACACTCTTTCAAATATTCCACAGAACAGATGCCATAAATTACATTAGCTAATGTAGCAACTTCACATCCTAACTGCTAATCAGGAGTCAGTCATAAAATAAATGAACTGTTCAGAATATTTTTAAATTATTTAAAATAGAAAACACAGACATTAAGATGTAACATTGACCTGTTGTGTAGCATTTTAAAAATCAGAAATTATCTTATTTTCTCTTTTCTATCTTTTGTTTTAAAAAAAATCAAATCCATCTCAATTTCAGTTGTTGTACTGAGGCCAGGAGCTGTTAATTAGAGGGCTTGGTTTTGCAGAAGTCTGATGTGGAGAAAGGCTGGTTTTGCTGTTGATCCTGGAGCATTCTTTGGTTTTATAATACATTGTCAATTCATTTTTCTGCCTACATATTCCTGTCCTTGGGGAAAGTATTTCTGGTGATATTTTCAAATAAAATATCAAGATTTAACAGCTCAATAGTTAATTATTTTTTATGATTCTTGATATAAATTGGGTTACTGAGGAGAGAATTCAATTATCTGTGAATAATTTGGTCAGGGCCCACTGAAAACCAGGAGAAACTTTTTAAAAGATAAAGGAAAGTATTTTGTGACTGATAGCCTATACAAAAGAATTAAGGCGGTGGTAAATTTTAGAACAATTCGAGGTAATGCTTTGAATTATTGCTCATCATTCAAAACACTGGGCTCCCTGAAGACCAGAACTTGAATTGTTCAATTTCTTATTCACCCTAAAATATAGAGCAGAGTAGATATATAGGATGTATTTAAACACAAACTCACAACACACACATGCACACACTCACACTCATACATTTGATATTATTGTTAACCACTTAATGGATGAAAATATATTTTTTGATTTTTTTTAACCTGAATTTCATTCAAACAATATCACAAAGGTGGAAAAGATGAGACTCTTTTCTAACTGTTACAAATTTTCTTTACATTAATTAAAAAGGAATTGGAAAACAAACAAAAAAAATGTTCCAACACATTTAAATATTTAAAGCAATTAGTTCACATACCATGCATAAAATCCACACACTGAACAGCTGTGTCATTCTGAGAAATCATTATAAGGAGCCAGTGTGTTTCTTTTTGACATTTAAGGTTAAAACAAAATACTGGGAGAGGAAATGGTAGCACAGTGACAAGCTGTGCCAAAACACTTGTAAGGTTTAAATTTAAGGTTAAACATTTTCAAAACTGTATTTTAAATCATATCCTTCCTGAAGAAAGCTATTAGCCTGCCTCTACTCTGAATTACTTATAACAACTTTAAATTCCAAAGAAAAACATAACTGTAGTGATTACCTCAGCTACAGTTTTCTTCTGAATATTCTACCCTAATTCTAACAAACGTCATCACCGTGAGACATTAGACATTCACAAACTTCAGGCTCTTAGATCGGTATAAAAGTTGGTCTTTGATTTAGTTAGTTGAAAGATGCTATGATGGAATTTAGAAAATCTACACTCAAAAGAACTTGATTCAATTTTACTCCCAAGGCATGTGAACCAGAGCAAGTCGCTTCATGTCTCCAAACTTCAGTTTTCTCTTCTGTAAAGTAGGAATAATAATGCAAGCATTTATTTTAGCAAGCCCATTGTAGGGGTCCAATAGGATACCTGACTGAGAACAGATTGTTAATTAATAAAGGACTATTACAAATTCAAGTATTTATTTCTATTATAAAATGACCAACATTCACCTTTGCAGAAAGAGTATTTTACCTTTATGATTCATTCTGCTTCCATGCCTAAAGGTTTAATTCCAATGGGTGCTCTAAACTTTTCAAATTTAATTGAAAAAAAAATCAAGCTATGCAAAAGTTACTTAGGAAATAAGATGAATACATGCTTCTTTTTCCTCACAGTCAACCCAAATAAGTAAATCTAAAGTCTTCTCATCAAAATTAGAAGGAAAAAATGTGTCTGCAAAAAATAAGGCCACTTTCATGAGCTAGCTTAGTTTCTCGCAATAAAACAGAATCTTGAGATTCTGTCTAATATAAATTACAAAATAGTTGTATATTCCTTAAAATATAGTATAACTTATTTCCTAAATGCACATTTTTAGGTATTAAAAGCAATTAAAAATCTGTATTCAATGTAAGAGTCAAACACCCTCTTACAGAATGGATGCAATCTGAAGCAACTTGCATAGTACAGAAGGCTATGGTCATTCAACCTCTAGTCTATTTCATATACCGCTTTTAACTTTTAGAATCATTTTCAATATTAAAAACTGCAGTGTACCACATAATTCCTGAAAAACCAGAAAGGGCATACTAACAATTTGCTTTGATATTTGTCTTTTCGTCATCCCCTCCCCAAAGTCAATTGATATATGGATTATGTTATACTCTTCTAGATGTTGATGCCCCTTTTCATTAAATTACTGAAAGTTTCAAGGTCTAGTTAGAGATTATTTTATTGTGAAAAGAAACAAAACAAAACAAAACACCTAGCTGGTTTAATTATCTCAGTGCTTAAATTTAGCTTGAAGAATTTTATACCAGGAAAACCAACTCCCTTTTTCTTAGCACATAACCTTGACTGTCTTCTAAATCCCTCATATTTCAAAATAAAAGTTTTGAATGCCCACTGGAGTCATTACCCAAGAGCTTTCAAGATCCAGTGTGTTTCTTAGCAATATGTGCTGTTCAAACAGTACCTATTCAGATATGACAGTGCTACAAAAGGCTTTTTTCTGTCAATGAATCACTTTATTCGAACAGATCTTTAGGATTTAGATCCTACTAGAGAAAAAGATGTAATTATTCTCTGTAGTCAGTTTCTTCTGCAAAGATTTAGTCTTAAGAACTGACCTATCTCCACCTCAGTTAACCCACAAGGAATAATTCGGTGAGAGAAATCCTAGCCATTGTCTGATTACATTACATGAATATTCCTCCTCCTAGTTAACTCTTTGAAGTCCCCTGTCCTCAGGAAATATTATTAACCCCTTTAATGGAAGCATTTTGCACTTTCTTTACCCCAGTTAATTTAGAGCTGGCCAAAGAGCTGGGTGGGGGAAGGGGTAAAAAAAATAAAGCCGGGGCGGGGGGGAACCGTGTAACTCAAATACAGTTTCTGTACCTAATGTCTGTAATTTCGGGTCCTGCTTCTTCAATTGATCACTGACAACCGCAGTCTCCGGCTTGACGAGCGGGGAGGCTCACACCCGGCACTCGTGGACCATTTCCCTAGCAACGCGAGGAGAAAGGTAGCTTAGACAGTCGGGTGCCCCGGCGTCCTCTGGAACGTGCCCCGGCTGGGTGGCGTGGCAGCAGCTCGGCATCTTTCCGCGGCTCCGTCAGCAGCCAAAAGGAGAAGCGTCCATCGGAAAAATGGCATATTACAAATTTTGCTTTGGGAAGCAGAGCTCGGTTCAGACCATTGTCAAAGGGAGGAGAGGGGGAGGCGGCTCTTAAAGCAGCAGCGGCCCGATTGCCCGAACAGCCGCAGCTCCCCGCGTGCTGCTGGAGACCCGGGGAGCCGGCAAGTGGGGACTGGGTTTGACTTGTAGAAACTGAACCAAGCGACGCTGCTCTCCCTCCGCCACCGGGCCACCCAGAGTGTGGCCCCGAAACCTGAGCTTTGGGGAAAGGTGTGAGGACTATCTGGAAGGGAATTTCTCCACCCAGTCACCCACCCGGAGCCCCTCTGGAGTTTATGGCTACCACCAGGAGTTGGAAAGCTAAAGGGAAGCGAGTCCCCAGGGACGCGAGAAGCAGGGCAGGTCCCCTCCTGGCCCCCTGCCTATTTCCAAGCTAGGGTGTCTTATTTCACCTAAAAGAGGTGTTTCTTCTGCAGAAAGGCAAGCAGCCAGCCCCCCTACACCCAGCTTCGCCTCCTAGCCTCTTTGCTGGCATCAGTTGGCCCGTAGAAGCAACCTGCTGGGCGCCGGTGAGGATGCTGTAGCATCTTCTCTCCTTACTTGCCTTGTGCTGTTGTCGCTGCTGCTCCTCCTCCTCTGTCCCTCCCCCCCCCCGCCCCCCCACCCACTCCTTGGCAGCCACCACCTCCTCTTCCTCTGAAACTAG
>NW_020185339.1:3080799-3082113 GCF_003031525.2 Neophocaena asiaeorientalis asiaeorientalis | reverse complement strand
CTTCAGAAACTAGGGCTTCCCCTGGAAGCTGCTGCAGTGGTTTCCACCGGCCCTTAAATAAATTCTGAAGTAATCACGTCTTTGCTCTCCTCCTCACGCACACGCGCTCGCGGATACACACGACTCCCCCAAAGCCGCTGCCGGCTGGCGCTGGTCCCAGTGCCCCCGGCGAAAGCAAGAACTGGGGATGGGCAGGTGTGAGAAGGGGGTATGTTCTTCCTCGCCCGGGCTTCCCACACACAAAGGTCTCTACAGGAAGGCGTGTGTTGGCCCGCACTGCTGGGGACGGGAACAGGTTTGGGGATCTTTTGGCTGTCTGGCCTTCCGTGCTTGTCATTTGTTTAAGCGGCTTCCTTCTCCCAGGACCAGGGCATGGAAGTCTTGGTTGTAGAGACCTGAGTCAATCTAGGGTGTGGCGGAATCTGTCACTTCTCATTACCTCTCCAGCTCTTTTCCATCCATTGCTTAGGCAATGAGAACTGTATGTTAAGTACTCCTTGCCCGAGTAAATTTCAGCTTTGAGCAAAGTCTGCTCCCTTGATCTTTTCCAGTTCCCCCATTCCTATACACCACTTTAGGTATTCTCCTTTCTTTCTGCCTCTGCTGCCCATTCATATAGACCCATCAGGAATAGGGAAGAAGCAGAAGACAAAACCACTACCTACTCTAAGCAAAAAGGAAAGGTTTCAGTAAGGGAAATTAAGACATCCTAGTTTTAGTGAAAAGGAAGATGGTATGCAAGAGGGAATTGGGAGAAGGGTTCAACATTGAGTATAATTTGGAAATTAGTACAAATATCCTCATGAGGTAGTGCAATAAACCCAAAAGGTATGTTTCACTTTTGTGTAAAACAAATAGTTCAAAGCTAACTATAGAAATAGTATTCAAACACCAGCTCACTTACATTAAGTTCAGTATTCAGGAAACAGACTATTTTATTTTGGGGGCAGCATTTAATTAAGTTAATAACCTCACAGTAGAATGTGAGCTCAAGCTCACATATTTACCCCCATCTCTTCTAGACTGTTATTCAAATTCTGCGTCACAACATAAACCTATTTAAATTAAGTATAAGAGTAATATAAAGATTCATTAGATGTCAACTGGAGCAGTATCTCTCAAACATAATGTGCATATAGATCACCCATGGATCTTGTTATATTGTTGATTTTGATTCACTAGGACTGGGGTGGACCCTGAGATTCTGCACCTATAACAACTACCAAATGAAACCACACTTTGCATAACAAGTACCTAGATCACCCAATTAAGCTACCATTTGATGTTGACTTAAATTTTTCCCCCACCCCACCC